>NC_044031.1:310544590-310789906 GCF_901765095.1 Microcaecilia unicolor
CGGTCTGTAATTTCCCGGTCATCCCTGGGACCCTTTTTAAAAATCAGTGTTTCATTGGCTACCCTCCAATCTTCAGGCACTACGGACGATCTTAACAAGCTACAGATCACTAACAGCAGATCAGCAATTTCTGAGTTGCTATTTTCTTCATTCGGATCCTTTTCCCATTCTTTGAAGGATGTTATTTTGGCTCCAATAGCCTCTTTCACTTCACCTTTTAACCATGCTGGCTGTCGTTTGCTCTTCTTTCCACCTTTGTTAATAAGTGGTGTATAATTATGGTACAGCCAGAGACCCCCCCACTGGAATGGTGGCGGGCCCAGTCATAGAGCTCAGGCCATTACAGACCTTGGCTGAGTCAGAAATCTGATGGCTGACATAACTGGGAGCTTACTGGAAAAGTATGGCCTAGTTTGTAGCCCGGATTGAGGCCTAAATAAGCTAAATTAGGAAAGTTAGGTCAATAGATATGGAAACAAAATGGAGGATTTCAGCACAAAATGGAAGCCGTATCTGTTACAAAGTGGAATTTTCTCTAATGTAAGTTAGAAAAACAAGTTGAGAAATGAGTGAGTCATGCCAGGTGTAGCTGGATGCAGGGTCTTGCTTAAGATTTGTGGTCAAGCGAGCTAAAGACAAAACCATGTTAGCAAGATAGAAGCTACTCATTAGCATGAGCCAATCAGTGACAACCATGACATTAGCATAGATCCAATCAGGTATATCTGCTGTCATATTATCCATATCCTGAGGGCACCTATAAAAATCAGAGTATTTCCTGGTTTAAGTTAGAGGGAGAAAAGGGTTGCCACTCTCTCTCTCCAAAAACCAATGTGTCCAGCAGAATTGACAAATTACCTAATTGCTTTCCCTTGTAAAACCTCTGATTGGTAAAAGAAATGATAAAAGATTAGGAACTAATTAACACCTGTTTGCAGCTGGATTATTATTTCCTATAACTAATTGATTGTACGTGCCTGTTGTCAATCACTGATTTGACTTGTATCTTGGCAAATAAACTCCTCATTCCAAATGATGATTTGTGGGCTTCACTTGATGATGAAAGGCTGTAAGTATAAATGCTTTTGCTGTATCAGGCTATCTTTCGCTGCATTGTATAACTTGTAATCTAAATCCAGTTTATCATAAGGCTGGTATCTTTTCCTTAGACCTAACGTCTCTCTTAGTGGCAATTCCTTTTAGAACTTCACAACTCCTTGATTACCCCAGTACTAGTGCTATTTAGAGAAGGAGTCAGATTTAAGGTCACTTCAGCCTTCTTGGGGGTCTCTGAACCCCTAAATTTACAACAGTGGAATACATCTGGTCAGGGCTTCCATAATGGTATTTTAAAATAATGTCCATGCCTGATTTAAAGTCCTAACCTTTATGGCCGATCCTTTTAGCTTCTTATTAACCATTTTCCTCATTTTATCATAATCACGCTTTCGAAAATTAAATGCTGCTACACTAGATTTCCTTAGTGACTTCACTCCAGATATCATCTCAAATTTGATCATGTTATGATCACTGTTTCCCAGTGAATCTGTTACCCAGTGGCGTAGGAAGGGGGGGGGGTAGTCCGTCCCGGGTGCACGCCGCTGGGGGGTGTCGGCTCCGCGCTGGTGCACTGCCCTTTCTGCCCCAGAACAGGTTACTTCCTGTTCCGGGACAGAGAGAGCAGTGAACCAGGCAGCGCGGAGCCAACACACCCCAGCAACGTGCAGTCGGGGCGGATCGGCCCTCCCGCCCGTCCCTCACCGCAGGTATGCATCCAGGGGGGGGGAGGTATGCGCTCCGGGGGGGGGGGGGGTGTGCGCTCCAGCGGGAGGAGGGTGCGCCGTGCTGCACCCGGGGGAGGGTGCGCAGCGGCGACCCGCCCCGGGTGTCAGCTCCCCTCGCTACGACTCTGCTGTTACCTCTCATACCATGCCCTGCATTCCACTAAGGACTAGATCTCAAAATAGCTCCCCTTCTTGTCGGTTTTTGGATCAGTTGCTCCAAGAAGCAGTCATTAAATTACATTTAAAAATTTTACCTCCCTAGCGGGAGTTCCTAACAAATCTAAATCCCTCAACCTTGCACCTTAGTCTCAACCATGCATTGACACTTTGCAGCTCTGCCTGCCTTTTAGGTCCTGAACATGAAACAGGGAGCATTCCTGAAAATGCTAACCTGGAGGATCTGGATTTCTTCCTAAGAGCATAAATTTGGTTTACAGAACCTCGCTCCCACATTTTCCTATGTCATTAGTACCCACATGTACCAAGGCAGCTGGACTCCTCCCCAGCAGTATCTAAAATCCTATTTAGGTGATGTGTGAGGTCCGCCACCTTCACCCCAGGCAGCCTAGTGACTAGGCGATCCTCACATCCACCAACCACTCAGCTATCTATATGCCTAATTACAACAGCTGTAACTCTTCCATCCTGGGCAGAAGCTCCTGGAGACACATCCTCAGTATGAGAGGATATTGCATTGGACAGGTCCTGGCTACTGGATTCTTTCCTACTTCACCAGGGTGATGTTCTCGTTCCAGGAGACCTCCCTCCTCTAAGGCAGCACAAGGGCTGCCAGACTGGAGATGGGACTTAGACCGTCTCTGTAGGCCTCCTCTGTGTACCTCTCTGCAGTGGCGTTCCTAGGGTGGCTGACACCCGGGGCGGATCGCCAATGCGCCCCCCCCCCCGGGTGCAGCGCCGACCCCCCCCCCCCCCGCGGAAAGGACCCCCCCCGGTGCATTTTTACCTGCGGGGGGGGGGGGGGGGGGCGGGGGCTGCGCACCTGTCGGCTTCGCTTGTTCCATGCTCTCTCTGCCCCGGAACAGGAAGTAACCTGTTCTGGGGCAGAGGGAGCACAGAATGAGCGGAGCCAACAGGCGCGCGGCACCCCCCCCCAGCGGCGTGCACCTGGGGCGGACCGCACCCACCGCCCCCCCCCTCCCTTGGTACGCCACTGCCTCTCTGTCTCCCTCAGCTCCTCCAAATCTGCTACTCTAGCCTCAAGAGGGCAGACTCGTTCTCTGAGACTCGGAGCTCTTTGTATCGAGCATACACATATGACTTCTCACCAATTGGGACACAATCATACATGTGACACTTAATGTAAAAGAGTGGATGGCACCCCTCTTGCTGCTGGTCTGCTGTTTGCATCATAGTATTAAGGAGTTGTTTAATTAAAACTTCTTCAGGTACTAGGGATATTAGGTTACTAAAGAACTTTAAGATTATATAGTATATTGTGTGATTTATTTAGTGTTCGCTTCTCAGAAAGGAATTAAATATAATTAAAAATCTGTAATGCAAACATCCCATCGTTATCCTAATTGGAATAATTTACTATAAGTTAAGACTATAAATGAAGAGATGTGGGTATTGAAACTAATTAATAGTTGCTTTAAAAAAAAATCCTAAACTGCCTTTATCAATAAAACTACAATTCTCTTTTAAAAACCCCAATCTTGAAATTACCAAAGCACAGAGCAAAATAATGTTCAGTTACCCAGAGAAATGTCCTCTTCTCTCAGAACTTCACAAAAAGAGATGTAAGCAGGAAAAGAGGAACCCAAACTACAAGTGATGCAAGGTTCCCGTTAGGAATCACTGCCCAGGAAAAGGATCTAGGTGTCATCGTTGATGATACGTTGAAACCCTCTGCTCAGTGTGGCAGCGCAGCTAAGAAAGCAAATAGAATATTAGGAATTATTAGGAAAAGAATGGAAAACAAAAATGAGAATGTATAATGTCCTTGTATTGCTCTTTGGTGCAATCACACTCGAATATTGTGTGCAATTCTGGTCATGGCATCTCAAAAAAGATATAGTGGAATTAGAAAAGGTACAGAGAAGGGCAATGAAAATAATAAAGGGGATGGGATGACTTCTCTATAAGGAAAGGCTAAAGAGGTTAGGGCTCTTCAGCTTGGAGATGAGACGGCTGAGGAGAGATATGATAGAGGTCTATAAAATACTGAGTAGAGTGGAATGGGTAGATAAGGGGAGATATAATAGCATTTGTCCAGGCTCGTAAGAAAAAGCAAGCTACAGCAATTCTGCGTCTAGAGGCACAACTAAAAAAAAGCAAAGAGGAACTATATGAAATTACCAAGCATAGCTTCATAAGGAGTGGCTACAGGTGATGCAAGTGGCCTAAACTCTCTAATTCATAGCAAACCATGCGCTCATTAATATATCATAAGTATAAGCTGCAGCGATTTGGGAACAAAGCTGGGGAACTTTTGGCAAGATTGGTCAAGACAGGGAGACCTAGCAGAGTAATAACGGCGGTGAGGATCAAAAAGGAGCACTTAAATACAAAAGTGAGGAGATAGCGCAGATCTTCACCTACTACTTTAGGGTTCTATATGATGGAGACTTGAAGGGACCCTGGATAATTTGGAGGGCTATCTAGTGGACATGGGGATTTACCTCAACTTCAACAGCAGGACACAGAGCAGTTAAATCAGCCTATACAGGGAAGGAACTGCAGGGGGCCATCGGGGTGCTGGCTCTCAATTTGGCGCCGGGCCCCAATGGTTTCTCTAGGAAATTTTATAAGGCACTGCCTAAGATAGGCCTTGGAGCGGTGAGTAAATATCTTGACCATGTCATAGACGAATGTGAGTTCCCATTACATGCGAACGAAGCCCTGATCACCCTAATACATAGCCAGGGAAACCAGACACAAAAGCAGACTCTTACAGGCCCATTTCACTGATTAATGTGGACGTTAAAATATTAGCTCGCATCATGGCGATGAGGCTGGGGCAGATACTCCCTCAACTGATAGGTGAAGAACAGGTAGGATTTGTGCAGAACAGACAGATGGGAAGCAATGTAAGGCGTCTACTAGTAGCCATGGCAAAATGCCAACAGGAAGTGATCTCGACACTGGTCCTAAGCCTAGATGCTGAAAAAGCGTTCGATAAAGTCCGATTGGGGGTTTTCTCTTTGGGGTCCTGCGCTACATGGGATTTCGAGGGGGGTTCTATGATGCACTGCGAGCCCTGTATAATAAGCCAGAGGCTTCCATCCTGGTGAACGGGGTAAGAAGTGAACCGTTTTGGATCCGACAGGGAACCCGACAGGGGTGCCCATTGTCACCACTCCTGTTTGTGCTGGTGATGGAACCCCTGCTGAGAGCTATAAAAAGGGAAGAGGGAGTAAAAGGGGTGGAACTAGCAGGGGGCAAGGGTCAAAGCGCTAGCATTCGCAGATGACTTGTTGGTAGTAACGCAAGACCCGGACCAATCCACTCCACAACTCATAGAGGTAGTGCAGTGCATTCTCGGGCTATACGCTGAACATACAAAAATCACGAGCAATGCAGGTTTTAGATGCAGATAATATACAGCAAAAGAATTTCACTGAATATATCATGGGAAGCAGAAGCCCTTAAATACCTGGGAATTAGAATCCCCCGGGACTTCACAAGCTTGTATGCATAGGATGGTTAAAAAGTTGATGGATGATACCAGGGTTAGGCTACAAATATGGCAGGGATTTCCTTTGTCCTCCTGGGCAGAATAACCTTGTTCAATATGGTGGTAGGACCTAGATGGCTGTATGTGTTTCAGACAATACCCTTGCACTTGACCAGGACTAATGAAAAGAAACTAATCAGATGCTCCAAAAATTTCTATGGCAAGGGAAAAAGCCAAGAATAGCGCTGTCAGCACTGCAGGTGTCGGTGGAGTATGGAGGACTGGGACTACTAAATATGAGATACATGACGATAGCCTGTGGGATGAGACATCTCAATGACTGGCTTCGAGCAACACAATATTTTATGCCAACCGCATTAGAGATGAGTGAGATAAAGGACAGGCACATAAGCTATTTGTTACATAAAGGAAGCGGAGCTGAAAACAGCTTATTGAACTTAGCTCAGATGATGCCAGCGGCAAGAGCAACATGGCGTTGGCTGTGACGACATCATAGATTCTCAGCTCAAACAACACCGTACCTGCCCATATGTGGGAACCTGGATTTCCCTCTGGGACGGATACAAAATGCATTCCACAGATGGGGAAAAAGGGGGGGTGGTGTATCTGCTACACATGTTGGACACAGAAGGGCAGGTCAAGCCATGGGCGAGCTGCAAGCCCAATTCTTTTTGTGGTCAAAGGACTGGTTTCACTATTACCAATTGAAGCATTATAGATAGCCTACCTAGAGAAGCATTGACGGAAGATGTGCAGGAGGAGCTGGGGGCTGCTCTGTCCTTAGGAGCACAGCAGAAAGTACCCTTAACGTTTTAACCATAGACACCTTAAAGACATGGCAGAGGAACTCAACATAGCTGCCCTAGCGAAAGCATGAGTGAAGAGATAAAAAACAAAGATCACAGAGGCAGTTGTGCGAGAGCACTTATTGGGATATAGAAAGACCACAGGCATAGCAGCATATTGGGAAATGCAATACAAGTTTGTCGTGCGAGCACATATTCCACCCAGAAGGCCGTTCCATATGGGACGGTGTACGCCCAAAGTGTGGAGGAGACGGGGCAACACTGGGACATATGTTCTGGACGTGCCCGGAAGTCAGGAAATTTTGAACAACAGTGCTTAAGCAGATATCTGTGCTGTGGACAATAAACTTGCGCTACGATGTGAGACTGTTATTTGGACACCCTAACTTAGTACAACCACTACCCAAAGGGTGTAAAGCTTTTGCGATGCGTACTATTATGGTGGCGAAAAAGACAATACTGGTAGCCTGGCTCACTCCCACGGGCCCTTCTATACAGTACTGGACAGGACAGATGATTCACCTGATGAGAATTGAAAGAATGGAAAAGAGCATGCAAATGCCGATAAAAGCAAAAAAGTTTCAATACCGATGGAGTCCCTTCTGGATGGCATTGACACCTGCGGCCAGAGGACAGACATTGAACGTTTAAATTAGGACAATGTGAATAAATGACTTGTAGGTCCTCTAGGAAGTTCGACTTTGGAGACAGGGGGACTGCGGGGAGGCGGAGTGGGGGAGGGGAATAGGAGGGACTAAGAAGGGGAGGGAGGGGAGAGAGGGGAAGTAGAGGAGAGAGGGCAGTTGGGGGAGAAAATGTAAAATTACTGAAGAGAACAATTATACAGTTTAAAGTTTTATCTGATGTGGTGAACCTATCTCTTCAATAAAAAATATTTAAACATAAAACAAACTGGAAAAATATTTCTTCACTCAGGAGTTCTTTTACCAAGCTGCGGTAAGGGGCATCACTGCGTGTTTTTGATGTACACTGAGGTCCCCTTTTAACCACAACAGGTAAAAGTCTTTTTTTTTTTTGCTAACTCAGTGGTAATTGGGCAGTGCTATAATGCTGGGTAAACACCGGCACTACAAAAATTAAAATATTTTGTAGCGCTGGAAGTGGCACACGCGGGGGTGGGAACTAATAACAGTTCTACAAGTTCAATTTTCAATTCTATCAGTATTATGGGATGAATACTATCCGGTCCAGGCGATTTGCTACTCTTCAATTTGTCAAATTGTGCGATTACATCTTCCAGGTTTATAGAAATTTCATTCAGATTCTCTGACTCTTCAGCTTTGAATATCTTTTCTGGCACCTGTATCTTTCCCAAATCTTCCTCGGTGAAGACCAAAACAAAGAATTCATTTAATCTCTATGCTATGGCTTTGTCTTCCCTGAGTGCCCCTTATGTTTTTATGGTGCAAGATTGGGATTGTTAGGGTCTGTGTGATAGAATAGCAAAATATCATCAGCACAGAAGTAGAATGATGTGGAAAAGGTTTGTATCAGGGTAGCTAATGGACTAAGAAACAGGTTAAACAGCATAGGCAAAAGGAGAGATCCCTGGGGGACTTAACAGGTAAGGAGTTTGATGGATGAAGAAGTGGAGGATGTAACAGGATGCTAAAATGTGCCTTCCTTGCAGTAAGAGGAGGAACATTTTGGATTCCTGCTCCAAAATGCCTTTCAGATAACGAAGTGATGAGCTAGTCTGGAAAACCCCAATAGCAGGTGTTCCCTCAAATTGTAGAGAAGTATAAAAACAAGTGTATGGAGGCTCCTGAGGCCTTCCTTCACCAAAGAGAGTCCAGTAAAGGTGTAGAAGGAAGTATAGTGGGTGGCTGCCCATGGCCCCATGAAAATCTTGGCCCTCTATGTAGAAGAATGAAGGGGAGGAGGAGGAGGAAACAGCTGGGAATGGGGCCTGTTTTCCCAAAGACAGGAGGAAGAAATAAAGCATTTCAGAACCTCACCTTAATCCCAGAGGCAGTGTGCCTAGAGAAGGAGTAAGGGGGGGGGGGGCATAAGGGATGATCCAAAGGAAGCAAATGAAAAGGAAATCACTCAGGAATTCTACATCATTAAAAGTGGAGAGGAGTAGAGCAAAAGAGTGTGTGAGAGCTGATATGGATGACCTGGTGGGGGAAGAGGTAGGCCCAAGCCATAGGCACATCCTGCTTGCCTGATTCCAGAAAGGCCAGCATTAGTGGGGACTGAGAGGAGAAATGCCTCATTAGGGAGGAGGGATTTGCCTATGTGTGGACAGCAGTGCGAAGCAGAAGAGGTGAGCAGGGCCTATCTCAGGCCTTTTCTCTATTAAAGTACTGAGAAACTGAGGTGGAGTAAGGGCTAGGGCTGTTGAGGGTCCCAATCAACTGAGAGGCACTTGTAAGGAGCAGAGAGATATAGGAGGAGTGCAAGACTCATTTAAAAAGAAGAAAGGACAGGAGAGATGCAAGGAAGCCAGTGACATCATACAACAAAGGAGATCAAGTGACAGCAAAACGATGAGCACGTTTGAAGCCTTCTGTCATCATTTCACTTTATTCTTAAGGACTGTCCCCCAGATTCTATATATGGCACCCAAAATTGGGTGTTGATCCAAGATGTATGCCCAACTAAATTGACTCACTAGCCAAGTAGTGCCAATAATTGGGTGATAACTGACACTAATTGACACAATTTGGATTTGCACACACATCTTGCTATGCGCTATTCAATAACAATGTGCGCTCAAATCCCATGGTGTGCAACTGAAAAGGGTGTGTGGCCATGGGAAGTACATGGGCATTCCTAAAATGTACACACAGAGCTACAGAATACCAGAGATGTGCACTCAAATTGGGCACTGGGAATTACACCTGGTTTCAGCAGATGTAAGCTGGGCACCAAAATCGGCACTCAACGCTATTCTACAATATGTTCTCATCTTTGAGTGCCCACTATAGAATAGCATTGGCCGCCAATTTTTTTGGCGCTGATTTTTGAGTGCCATTAACTGAATCTAGACCTATATGTCTTCTTATTTTTATTACTCTGCTTTTATATATTTTTCTTCCCTGGGGAGTGCCCAATAAATGGGTGGGTATTTTAGATCACTTGTGCTGTCCAGAGACTCATTACCAAACCCTTCTGGAGCTCTTTACTTATGTTCTATGTGCATGGGAAGAGGCTGTAAGATTTTAGCCACAGACACCAAGAAATATTGTGTGTGCTTGCCTTTGGGGTCACCCTCAAGCACACTAATTAGAGGCCTGGCTATAGATATATATTTTGTAATACTACTGCCTTTGTATAATCACATATAGTTTAAGATAACAGCAATGTAATTGTGGAATCAAATTACAATTATTTTTTTGTGTTCAATCTTTTTTATTTCAACTCAAAATACTATAGAGAATATAAAATAAAATAAAAGCCTGTTTTAAATATGTGAATGTGAAAGTGCTCAGACTCTCCAACCCAGTTCAGCTAAAATCTTTCAGATGTCAATCATTGCACCATCATGCTTATCCTGCACAGTCCTGAGCAATTAATTTACTATAATTCAGCTAATGTGTCCAAAATATTCAACTGCTCAATCCAAAAACAAAGATTTTTTTTCTCTTAGATTTTGGGGATCTTAATGAAGATCTTGATTGAAGCAGACTGCAACGAATTTTGCTGAATCAGGTGGAGATCATCATGCAGTGCCCAAACCTTTACGTGAAAATGTTAAAACGTAATGGTTTGGGCACTGCATAATGATCTCCACCTGATTCAACAAAATTTGTTGCAGTCTTCTTCAATCAAGATCTTCATTACGTTTCAAAAACTAAAGGAAAAAATCTTTGCTTTTGGATTGAACAGTTGAATATTTTGGACAGATTAGCTGAATTATAGTAGATTAATTGTTCAGGACTGTGCAGGATAAGCATGATGATGTAATGATTGGCATCTGAAAGATTTCAGCTTTTAGCTGAACCGGGCTGGAGAGTCTGAGTACCTTCACATTCACATATTTAAACAGCATTGGTACTTTTGAGGACATCACATATACTTGTCCTCACTTAAAGGTTTACTGTTTGTCTGTATGGAAAACGATATCCCAGCTTCTGGATTGTCATGAACCTTTCTTGTTTAAAATTTTAATTCTAGGCCATGATGGCTTGTCTCAACCTATCGACAGATACAAAGCCAAACTGCTTAGGATCCTTTTACATGTTGCTATTAAGACAGTGTGCCATTGTTGGAGAGACTTGCCCAATACTGATTATCTTATGGGGTGGAACATCTTATGCTTCACAGCTGAAAATGAACGAGTGGGTGGCAGGCCAATCAAGAGCATTACAACCATGAAAAGGTCTGAAAAGCTGAATTCTCACATTAACCTTAATATTACTTGACTTTTTTTCTACATATTTTCTAGACTGTTAGTTTTTTGATGCTTATTTATATTGCCTGAGCATCGTGAGTTTTATATTGGTTACAGCTCACCTTCCCATGTGCATTTGTTTTATTATGTTACATCTGTTCACTTAATTGTTTTTATTCTTCACAAACCTTGAATAAAAATATTGAACTGAAAAAAAAGGATTTTTATTTTATTTTATATTCTCCTTAATATTTTGAGTTCAATTAACAGGGAGAACATTTCTTTCTAAATTTGAACCCCATTGCAAGTGGTTTTCAATCTTTTTATTTGTCAATAAAAACAACACTATTATTCATTCAGCTCTGAAATTTTCTATTACAATTGCATTTGCAATTAACTTTTAATTCAGATCCCAGCTCATTTGCAGAGCTGTTATATCCCCCTGTTTACTAAGCCACAAGGCAATGCCAACACAGCCCCATTCAAAGTGAATAGGCTGTGTCGGAATTAGTGCACTGGCAGTCACTAGGGGGAATAATGATCTGAACTATAAAATTAAATTATTATGGCATTAACTGTTTCACTAAGACACTTTGGGGAAAGAGACATCACAAATGGATGCCAATTCTCAAAACTTGTTTCCTTTTAGCTTACTGGCAGTCAGCACAGTCAAACTTCCCATCCAAAACAGTACATGTATCTGCAGCCTCCAGCAATTCAATAATAGGGGGTGCCTTCAAAACCTACTGGATTAAAATAATCTTTTAACTGCTAAGTACACTCTGCTTAGAAATAATATATCAGAAATTCCCCCCATAGGGAGATATCCATATCCAAGAGACAAGCAGCTGCACTGGGTCTCACTTCAGTTCTCAGGAACCTGGACACATGAACAAAACTCCCCTTCCAAATCTCATTTATTTGTCGACAGGTTGAAACACAATGCAGGTGAGCCACATTTGGGACAACTGCTTGCGGCAGTAACTTTCACCTTAAATGACTGTCTGGTATGCATATAAAGCAGATGCATAAATGTAAACTGTAACTTCCTCGATATCACAATTTCCACCAAAGATCTCACTCCAAACACACTTGCACAGAACTCTAAATCAACGTTAAAATCATACTTCTGTCTCTAGACTGTGGGTAAGAAGGAATCCCTCCCCCAATTTTTGCAAGTACATTTTTATACAACGAAGAGATCAACCCTACCCACAAGGTCTTTATAAACAAAATTCAGTCAAAAGTCCTTCTTGGAAAATCAATTCATTACCTCTAAGACAAGAGTCAGCATGGTGCTATCCTATTGGTTCTCCAAGTTATATTCCCTTTTGAGAGAGTCATATTGGCCAACATTCACCCAGCGGTGGTCAGCATTCCCGGATATTCAATGCCGAGTAATATCTGGTTTTAGGTTGACCTCTAAAGCTTAAGCAGTTGAGTGCAATATTCAGCCCTTGACCATATAAGCTGAACCACTTAAACATAGGACTGCTATTTATGTGGCCCAGTTTAAGCAGTTATCTTATGTGGTCAAGGGCTGAGCATCGGCTCTTAACCACATAAGTGCCAAACTCCGCCTCTGGAACACCCACAAGTTAGCCGGCTTCAGTGCAGGTGCTAACCATGAATATTCAGCAGCACTAATGGGGTAAATGCTGCTGAATATTGGTGGATAGCCAGAGATGAGTGATTTAAGCAGGCAGGAACGTCTCCTGCCCGCTTTAATCGATTTGAATATCACCCAGATAGTTTCTAACTCTTCTCCCATCTGCTTCTAAGACCTATCCCAACCTGTGTAATTCCTGTAGCTCCTACAGTTAAATGATTGCAACAACTTTAATCTAATCTTTGGCCTTCAACCTTTCCATAAAACTTTGTCAACACCATTTCCAACCCTACTAAGGTCAACTTTGGCAATCAGGGCAAACTCTGAACTACATGTAACCATTTCGGTACAATCATCAGATCTGAAATTCAAAGTAGATGGAGCAAGCCCTCAATAAAATTAATCTTTTCTTCCCTTAGCAGCAAGCTTATTCAAGTACAACCTAGAGTAAACGTGAGATGATTTTCACACTGGCTGATATTCAGCCCGTGGGTGGCAGGCTGGCTAAGTGGCACTGAGCCCGGATATTTAATGCCGGGACGTTTCTGGTGTCCAGCATTTAATATCTGGGGGGTGTTTTTGGGTGGCTTAAACTTAACCAGAGAAATTTGAGGAAAGCCACACAGAGGTGGAGGTGCACTTGATCCCTACGAAAAACAGTCCAATGGAGAGCACAGAAGGAGTAGGGAAGATAGGCTCTTTCCAATCAGTAAAGGAGATATATGGATGATAACAAACTTTATTGGATAACATCGAAGGTGACTTGACACAGCTGCTGTGTTTCGGCACCAAAGTGCCTGCCTCAGGAGTCTTATGATGTGATGTAATGTTGATTACGAGAAAAAAATATATATATGCAAGGCTGTATTTGGCACGATGGGACTATAGCCCACACTCAGGATAAAACAATTTCTACGGACTGTCAAAGCGGTCTCTGTGAAGCTAGCTGGTTATATCATGTGATATAGCCGGTTAGATGCTATGCACTAAACGTTAATATTCAGTGGAAATACATGGCTATCTTGTGCTGAATATTAGCCAGCCAAGTGCTATTTAACTGGCCAGAAGCCATTCCTGGCCTGCTAAATAGTGCTGAATATCAGCTGGACAGTCTTTTGGTTAGAAGTGTGAAGCACCACTTTCTCATCTTGTAGTACTGGAACAAAGCGAGGTCCCTCAGCAGCTTTAACTAAACATGCTAAGTATTTACCCATCTTATTCCCAAATCCAAAAAGCCTATGCTTCCGATACAGTAAAGTGTACCCCAGATATCTCTTTTTGAACTCCACGTAGTTGTGTTCCCAACCTAGTAAAACGTTCAGTTCAACCTTTTCCTCCTTGACTGTTTTCCAGAAAAGCCTGGGGTCATTTTGGTGCTCTGCATTAAACTTTGCATAACTTTGTCCACTCCTAATTAAGATATTCAGCAAACTCTAGATCATCAAACAAACCAGGGGGCATCTTTCTAATACCATTCCTTTCTACTTTTTCAAAACAAAAATCTAGAAAAACTGGTGAATGGTCTGAGATAACTTATTGTCCTATGTCTGAACTTACCACTTTTGAAAAACATTCCTTTGATACAAGTATGCAATCCAGCCTATTCTGCACTGGATTTGCTCTTGAGATGGGTATAACGTCTGCCATATATCCACCACTCCTAACTTCCTATAAAGCCTAGGGATATCCTCCCAATCCCAGTTCCTTCCCACACTCTCCATAGACGACTGATCTAACAATGGATCAGCCACTCTATTAGAGTTCCCTCCTACTACCAGATGAATCTCTTCCAGCCCGAGCAGTGTTTTTCAGAGCTTTGTAAAGAATGGTTCATTAGTCCCATTTGGTGAGTATAATGAAACTAACCAAAAGCCTCCCCACCTCCACCATCAAGAATTTCCATAAACTATAATATATCAGGTCCCTAATTCCATTCTTTTCTACAAATACCATATTTTATGTGTTACAATTGCCATTCCTGCTTTGTAAGATTTTGGTGTTGATTGTAGAAGTATAATAACAGTATCTCATCCACTCGCTTTTAAGCTTGAAATGTTCGTCATAATTTAAATGAGTTTCCTGTAATATTGCAATCTTTGCTTTATGCTTCCACAGGAGTCCCAGCACATTCTTACCCAGACATGTTTGAAGACATTATAACACTCTGTGCCATCTCAGTGTTCTTAATTCTTTTCCATCTTTCACCCAGCGCACCAAGACTGAATCCATTTCCACTCATCCACATTCTAACCCCATAAGTTCATTCCTGTCACATTTACTCTGTCCTCATAACAGCTATACTGCCCTGATCCCAAAGTCCCATTCTTCACCCCCTCCCAGCCTACCCAGACCGCTCCCCTATCCCCTACTCCCTTTTCCATTGAACCCATAATATTCTATCTATCCCATCTCCTGCAGACCTTAGAGAAATGTTCCCTTTAAGCTGTGCAAGATTTCTCCAACCACATTCCTGCCAGAGGAGGGTGGTGCTTCAATATTGTGTTTTCAATCACTAGTGAGACACACATCCTCTGTAGTCTTGCAGAACTTGCCTGTACCTCACTATTGAAAATGTGATATTGAAACAACACTTTCACTGGCAAGAATATAGGTGGAGGACTCCCGCACAGCTTAGAGGGAACATTGCCTAAGGGTCCAAGAAAGATAAGGGAAGACCAGCATCACCTCCAGGAGATATCAACAATAATAATTCTTATCTGAACCCAAGCTTTTCCTCCCCCTCCATTCTGTACTCAAACATACACATGCCCAACAGGGACCTTTCCCTACACCATTACCTACCAGAAAATAGATATAAATTGATCCTAGTCGATTAAATAGCATCCACCACCTTGCTCCCATTACTATTACAAACATACTCAAAACATAGTCTGTATATCAACAGTCCCTGAAAAATTGCAGTGGACTCAGTGCTGATTATCTTCCATAAGATGTTTGTAGATTCTCCAGTCCAGGAAGGATCTTCACTAAAGTAAGCATCTTTCACAAATACACAGCACCTAAGTCTCAGAGGCCACAGTCTCGAATGACTGCCTCTTCAGTCTCTTGCTCTCAACCGTTGCCATCTTGGAAATGTGTCCTTCGAGGGCATTTCCACCTTTTATTCTGAGCATGTTCTTTTACCAACAGCTTGGCAGTGATCTCTACTGCCTCTACCATTGTCAGGTGTATGAACTTTTGACTTGGAAAGCTCTTGCAGTTTCTAGAACAAGAGCTGATAATGCTAAGCATAAGAGAAGACACCCCTGTGGAGGGAAAAACTAAAGGTCTATAAAGCCCTTTCTTTGGCTTCTGCTCCCTGGCTCCTACACCACTAAGGACATTAGAAGTGCTTGTGGTTTGGTGAGAAAACCGTGTGTTTTTTTAACTGGTTGCTTGGTATCAAAGTCTTTTCTCGGTTTGAAATTCCTCCTTGCTATTCCATCTTGTGACATGGGAGCACGTTCTCCCCGATTCTTTGACAGCTGAATTGAGGCAGGGGAAAAAGCTCCACCTACCAGCGGCACATAGACGCCATGGGGAATTTAACAGCGGTGCCTAATGGCGCGATGCCGTTCGGCTTAGTAAAAGGGTCCCTTAGTCCCTTGTTCTGGGAGCTAAGTTTCTGATGGACCCTTGAGTGGGGTTATCTATTCACTGCTCCTCTACATCCTTCTTAGCTGGATTCCCTCTAGGACAGGAATGACATGGCTCCTCCCTTGCAACTGGATTTTATACTTCTCTCCAAAACTCCTATGTGAATCTTATTGGATCATAATCCCTGAGTGTACCACCTACTTTTATTTGATTGGCATCAGATTTCTGAAGCAGAGTCTAGAATGTTCTGTTTGTAAATGCAATGACACAAGTTTTTGACACCCTGCTGTGTTAACAGTGGGAGACATCAAGAGGCTGAAGAGGCCCACTCTAACCCAGTGGGTGTAGGGTTACAAGAGATGCTGTTGGCACAGGATCCAGTTGTGTGGGTGCATTGGCACCCCCAATATTTTTATGATATACTTTACTAAATATGTAGCAGAAATCTCCATCCTGCAGAGCAGAAAAGGAACGCAGGAAGGAACTGAAGGAGTTTGAAAGGGGTTACTGCCTAGGAGAGAGAATTCTGCTGGGAAAGGCTGGATGAAACAGAAAGGAGATGTAAGAGGGGCTGGTTGATGGGGATATGCACTGGGAAAGGAATAGAGAGAGCTAGGACGGGATGAAGGGAACTGAAAGGGGTTACTGGCTGGGAGAGAGAATAATGCTCCATAGAGCTGGAGGAGGCAGAAAGGACCTGTATGGGGAAAAGAGGCTGGGTGATGAGTATAGGATGAGAGTGGACCTGTAGGGTGAGAAATCGGAAGGGGTAAGTGAATTGAAAGGGGTCACTGCCTAGGACAGAAATTTTCTGGGAAAAGCTGGAAGAAACAGAAAGGAGATGTAAAGGGGAGAGGAGCTGAGTGACAAGGATATGCACTAGGAGTACAGCTGTGGGGAGGGGAATAGAGGGGACTAGGAAGGGGTGAAGTGGATTGAAAAGGGTTTCTGAAAGGGAGAGAGAATTCTGCAGTGAAGCGCTGGAAGAAGCAGAAAGCAGTTGTAAGGGGAAGAGAGGCTGAGTAATGGGGGCAGAGGCTGGGGGTAGAGTTGTGGGAAGGGATAGAGAGGGCTACAAAGAGGTGAAGGGAACTGAAAGTGGTTATTGGTTGGGAGACAGAATATTGCTGTAAAGAGCTGGAAATGTGTGAAAGCTCTAAAGGGAAGACAGGCTGAGTGATGAGGGCATCAACTGCAAGTAGAGCTGTGTGAGTGGAGAAGAAACAGGCTGTGAGGATGAGAGCAGCTCAGAGGTAGCATGGGCAATGATGGGGGAAGGAAGCTTGGAAAAGAAGATTTGATTTAGCGGAGAGAAAGAAGAGTAGGCAGAGGGGAAACAAGATACAGAGGAAAGGGGAGCTGAAAGAGATGGAGTGCATCAGAGTGGAATTGGGACAAGAGGAGCTAAGAGAAAGTTGAGAAGAGAGATATCATAATGGAGGGAAAAGGCATGAAGGTGAGAAAAAGGTGAAAAGTAGCATGAGGGGGTGACACTAGAAGGAAGTGAAATGAGAGAAGGTAGAGAGTCTGTCTATGAAAAGTCAAACACATGGAGTAAAGAAAAATGAAAGAAATGGGAAGACTGGAAAATAATTCATAGAAGATAAAGAAAATGAAGGCAGACAGAAGCATAAGAGAAGACCAAGAATAAACAGAGACAGAGGATATAGGAGAATCTATAGACACAAAAGTAAAGATTTCTGTGCTAACTGGACTGTGTCAAGGGTGGGGAATAGCTGGTATTTTGCCATCCTCCTCAAGTCCTATGGTTACCAGGATAATAAGTTATGTATTTTACTAAAGGGACGTGGGGGAGCAGAGGGAGTTTTGACAGTATGTGATACCATGGTCTGAAAACGGTCTGTAATGGAGAGGACCTATGGTCAAGTTTCACAATGAAAGAGGAATGAAGAGGAACATCATTTTCCTTTTTCACAAAAATAAAACAGGTCATCCTGCCTGTGGGTGGTACGGATAGGCCAGGCTGGAGTGGAAGGGATATGACTGTGTCATAGATAGGTCGTGGTTGGGAAGGAGAAGAAACATGAGGTGGAGTAAATTGGTGGGGATGAAGTGAGGTTGGGGAGGAAGAGAAACGGGTGGAACATTCACTGCTTCCCCAGCTCTTCTTTTACCATCAGTCTTTCCAGTGTGTGTACTACCTATGCTCTATATTTAAATATGGCCTGGCCAGTTGTGCCCATGACCCTGTCACACTTTGTTTTCCTTTTTACTCACATGGTAATGTGTGATGAGTTGAGAACTCCCTGTCATTTTGAAAAGTTGGAGATTGGGTGGGGGAGGCGGGACTAGTGGGGGACTAGTGGGGGAGGCGGGACTAGTGGTTGGGAGGCGGGGCTAGTGCTGGGCAGACTTCTACGGTCTGTGCCCTGAAAATGGCAGACACAAATCAAGGTCAGGTATACACATAAAGTAGCACATATGAGTTTATCTTGTTGGGCAGACTGGATGGACCATACAGGTCTTTCTCTGCCGTCATCTACTATGTAACTATATTATGGCTGTTGAAAGTGCCTCACGATTTCTATATTGATTTAGCATAGTATTAGCAACCTTGGGGGGGGGGGGTGTTACGTGTACAACTGTATACACTGCAGAGATCTGGCAGTTTTTTGGGAAAAGGGAAGAAATTAAAGAGTATATTTGGATGCTGAAACAGCCTTATGGCATGGTTTCTCTACTAGGAGATTTATCAGGGGTAGCAGACTAGGGCTAAAAGATTTTGTAAGAATATCTTTGCTTCTGGCAAGAAAATGTGTGCTACTGAAGTGGATAGAGAGGAAACACCGCCTACATTGTGGTAAGACCAGATGTTAGAACTTATGCAATCAGAGAGAATGATAATCAGAATAGCGCATCACAAAGCGTGTGAGAAATATATAGAAGATTAGTGTTTATTATCTCCTTCCCATCAGTCCTGTCATTGCCATTCTAGCCTGTGGCCTCCCTACATTTAGCAGGCAGAAGATGTAGTGCTTATATAACACTCTATAGTACCCCATCACCTTCTGGGATGTCCCTGGGTCTCAGACCAACCTGATGAGTCCTGTCTTCGTCAGGCTCCATTAGTCCCTGAATAGTTGGCACCTGGTATCTCCATCTGAGAAAAAGGGTGTTAGTGGGTGACTTCCTCTCCACCCCCCTCCCCGAAAAAAAATGTAATTTAATTTTATTAAATTATACAACTAAGTTTATGAAAAGTATCAACTGTGCATTTAAACAGCTGGGATACTAATCCCCCTGAAGCATAACTACTGAAAGAGAAAAGCAGAATATCCTATCCATAAATACATAACCATCACTGTATTAGGACAGATCAAAGATTTGTCAAGCCTTGTAATCTGTTTCCAACAGTGGCCAATCTAGGTCACAAGTATCTGGCAGGATCCTAAAAGAGTAAAATAGGTTTTATTCTGCTTATCCCACGAATAAGCAGTGAATTTTCTCAAGTTCACCTTAATAATGCCTTGTCTACCACCTTAAAACTCTATAAGCCAGTAAGCGTTTTAAGATCTGCAGATAAATACTTTCTTGAAGTCCCAAGTTTCTGAATAATCAGCCTTCTTGGTCACATTTCATGTAGCTAGCCTTAAACTGTGGAACTTGTTGCCACTGGAACACCTTAAGATAGATTCTCTCATATCATCTTAAGACCTACGTATTTCAGAAAGCTTTCTCATGGCTGCCCATTCCTGGTATTTTATTGCTCTGATGATAATATAGGGAGCTGGTTCACATATCACTGTTTTATGTTGTTGATTCATTGAATTGTTATTCTGAGAATTTTGATTATGTATGTTTACAATTGTAATCTGCCTTGGACCGTGGAATGTAAATATTTGACATAAATAATGGTTTATGGACTTTTCTTTGTGGAACTTATCCTAAACTTTTTTAAACCCTGCCACACTAACCACTTTTACCTCATTCTCTGGCACCAAATTCCAGAGTTTACACATTTGAGTGAATATTTCATCTGATTTGTTCTAAATGTACTACTTAGGGCCCAATATTCAGCCAGCAGTGCTCAGCATTTTGCTGACAGCTGCTGGTGTTATGCCGGGAAATTCAATCCCGGGCCATGTCTTGGCTTCGGCATTGAATTTATGGGTTTGTGGAACAGGCTAAAGCATAGCTGGTTAAGTGTGATATTCAGCCCTTAACTGGCTGTGGGGTACCACATGACTTTTATGTGATTACTTTGGCCAGTTAAGTGCTGAATATCAGCACTCAACCGGCCAAGTGCTGACTCTGCTCCCAGAACACCCCTCAAATAGCCGTTTTCAGTTAGGCACTAACTGAACATTTTATTTATTTTATTTGTTACATTTGTATCCCACATTTTCCCACCTATTTGTAGGCTCAATGTGGCTTACATAGTACCGGAATCAGGCCATCGTATAATGGAAGAGTTGTGTTTTGTCCATTACGTACTTTAGTTTTGTTGTGTTGCAGAGATCAGGCATTTATGTTGGATCGGTAGGGTATGCCTTTTTAAACAGGTTAGTTTTTAGTGTTTTCCGGAAGTTTAGGTGATCGTACGTAGTTTTCAATGCTTTTGGTAATGCGTTCTACAGTTGCGTGCTTATGTAGGAAAAACTGGATGCATAGGTTGATTTGTATTTGAGTCCTTTGCAACTTGGGTAGTGCAGATTTAGGTACGTTCGTGTTGATTCGGATGTTCTTCTAGTTGGTAGGTCGATCAAGTCTGTCTTGTATCCCGGGGCTTCACCGTAGATGATTTTCTGAACCAGAGTGCAGATTTTGAAAGCAATGCGTTCTTTGATCGGGAGCCAGTGTAGTTTTTCACGGAGGGGTTTTGTGCTTTCAAATCGCGTTTTTCTGAAGATAAGCCTAGCTGCCGTGTTTTGAGCGGTCTGAAGTTTCTTTAAGGTTTGTTCTTTACATCTCGCATTTTCAGTACCGGTTAAGTGCCACTGAAAATGATGACTAGCCCCAAAAAGGTGATTTAACCGGCCAGTAGCTATTTCTGGTCAGTTAAATTGCTTTGAATATCAACCCAGTTGTAACTTCATTGTGTGCCCCCTGTTTCTTGTTCTTTTGGAGAGTAAACAAGCGATTTACTAGCTACAGTCCTAGCCTCTTTAGCCTTTTCTCGTAGAGGAGTCATCTCATCTCCTTTATCATTTTGGTCACCTTTCTCTCTACTTTTTCTAATTCCACTATTTATTTTTTGAGATGTGGTGAACAGAATTCACACACAGCATTCAAGGTGTGGTCGCACAATGGTACGATACAATGATATAGTATTCTGTTTTATTCTCCATTCCTTTCCTAATAATTCGTAACATTCTATTTGCTTTTTTAGCCGACGCTGCACAAGGTTTCAACATATCATCAATGGCGACACCTAGGTCTTTTTCCTGGACGGTGGCTCTTAATGTGGAACCTGCATCACGTAGCTATATTTTGGGCTCCTCTTCCCTCCATGCATCACTTTGCACTTGCTCACATTAAATTTCATCTGCTATTTGGTTGTCCAGGTTTAGTGCATAAATGGGACTGTATAAAATTCTGTGTCCTATTTTCATGCGGTAACCCATGGCCGTTTAAGTGCTAAATATCGATTTAAGCAGCTACGTGTTAGCCGGTTAGAAATAATCAGATATTCAAAGCTGATGCCCGCACAGGTACTGGCTTTGAATATCCAGGAATAACTCTGTCAGAGGTGAGCAAGATGCTCACCGCTGCTGGCTGAATATTGGATTTCTATGTCCAGCCTATCTGCTCTCTGTTCCTACCCCCTTTGTCCCGCATCTCTCCTCTGAGTTCCTGTCCCTCCCTTCTTCCACTGTCCCTGATGTCCCCTTGGTGTCCCTGTCCCTAGCTCCATGTCCAGCAGCTCCCCTCTATGTCCCTATCTCTATTCTTCCCCTCCATCATATTTAGCACGTCCCCTTTGTATCCCTGTCTTCTCTTGGTTTAGCATTTCCCCTCTGTGTCCCTGTCACTATTTTCCTTGCCCCCATGCCCAGTATCTTCCTTCCCGGTACATCTATTCTCCCCTCCCTCAGTGGTCCAGCATCTGTGTTCCTCCTCCCCCTAGATGGCCCACCTCCATCCTTCTCCTGCTCACAGAGGCTGCAGCATGCACCTTGGATCCACAGAGTGCCAGCGCATACAATGGAAGGGAAGCATGAGGCCTGCCTTGAGGCTTGAGCCCATGAGTGTGCTGAGGTAGCTCTGCTGCATCCCTCTCTCTCCAACATCAATATTGACATTGGAGGTGATGGGACTTGGCACAGCCACCTCAACATGCACATGGACACAAGCCTCAAGGCAAGACCCGTGCTTCCCTTCAGTTTTATGTGCTGGTGCTGTTGCTGCACTTCCCATGGAAATATAGCAGCAAAGACATCAGCTGAGAGAAGTGGAAGGCAGCAGTGGAATAAATCAGAGGTCAGCAGAAAACCAGCACGTACACTGGCCAGTTTTTTATCCTGCCACTGTATGTGCTGGTTTTCTGCTGACCTGCCCCCCCCCCCCGCCCTCCCCCCCCCCCCCAGAGCAGACTGACCATTCAGGCAACTGGGCAGTGCCTAAGGGCCCAGAGATTGTAGGGGACCCAGAGGCTCTGCCAGGATGCCCACCGCACACTACAGCCCTCCCCGGTCCTACCTTTAAAGGCGCACCGCTGGTGACCTAGTGGCCTCTGTGGGGGGGAACATGTTCTTTCCTGCCCATTGTGCTGCCGCTATTCCCCTTGCCCGGCACCACCTTACTTTAAAAATGGTGACCAAGACTTCCTTTGGAAGTCTCATGAGACTGTCGAGACCCACGAGACTACCGTGGGAGGTCGCCATTTTGAAAACATTAGACCACCAGGGCCTTCAGGTAGGACCGGGGCAGCGGGGGCGTCGGCTGTGGTGGTTGGAGGCCCAGACCACCCTCAGTGCCTGGGGGCCCCAGACCACTCTCAGTCTGCCCCTGTGGGCCCCCACAAAGAAAACAATTGGCCAGGTCAGCCAAATACTGGTTGGCTGTTAACCACGCTAATTTTTCCAGTGTAGTCTCTCCAGATTTGCATGTATCAGAATATAGATGAAACAGAGAGATCAACGTCAGAGTTGTAGTGGAAGAAGGGAAGAAACCAGGGAGAGTGAAAAAAAGGAAATGGAAATGAGATATTAGAAAAGGATAAAGGAGAAAACAAGCAACAGGAAATGGAAAACGGAGACCTGGAAAAATAAAGTATGGTTGGACCTGGCTCCCTGCTCTAGTGGTTTACAGGCTTCCACCCAGTCTGGCAGCCTGTCTCACACTGGGTGTATTCACACTGACTGTCCAGGGCACATCTGCAGCTCCAGCCACCTCCTTCCAGCCCAGCATCTTGCTAGTTTTCTCACTCATCAGAACTAGATTTCCTTCCTGTCTCTGTGGTCCTCTGCTTGACCTTAGAAGCAACTTGCTTCAGTGCAGCCTCTCACCTCCACAGCTCTGGTCATCCTCTCAGGCTTCTGGCACCCTGATTTGGTTTCCCTTTCAGGTTGGGCCCACCTCTCCAGCATCTGTAGATCTGGGCTGAGGCATCCTTTTATCTTTTCTGGTCCAGCTCCTCCTGGTCTTCTTTTTCTTTGCTCCTGAAATTTCTTACCTAGGTGCTTTTCTCTGAGTACCAAGAGGGAGACATTTTGGCCAGTACTGAACATACATCCTGAAGCAATGCTATTTGTAGCCCCTGATTCTGCCCATTGAATTCAGCTGCAGGTCTCATAATGCATCTGGTAATGCTGTGAGAAATCCAGGGCTGGCCTTAAATCCACCCTCTTAGAATTGGGTAACTTGGGGCTCTGTTTTCTTTTTTTTCTCCTGTTGTCACTTCCTCTTGCTGTAAATTCCTCTGGAACCTAGGGGGGAGGGGGTGAGCCTTGTCTTTCTTCTGGTCTGGGCTCTAGAGGGCGCTGTGGATTTCTATGGAAGGCTCTTCTTGACTGTTGGGCCCCTCCCTATCTGTCTTTCTTTGTGTGGCTTGTTGCTCCCCACATCTCTGCTCCTCTATAAGCTGGTGCAGCTTCTCTTACTCCAGGTAAATACAACTTTCTTCCCCTGCCTTCCCAGCTGTTTATATCACTTAAAGACAACAGTTAGCATTTCCTACCCCCTTGCAGATATCCTTCTAGTCTAAAGCTTCCTGGCACAGATGCTAAGGTTGAACCATCCCAAAACGTGACACTGAAGGCCAAAGAGTGAGATTTTTCAGATGGTACATCCAGGATATAAAAGGATTTCAGTGTTGTATTGCTTTTAAATGAAAACAATGATATTTGACATGGCTTTGCAGCCTGTGAAACAATATGGAGTGGAGGCAATATGAGTAAATTCTCTAGTCTGAAAATTGCCTTCCATTCAGCAGCTACAATATGTGCATAGACTTCACAGCTCCTGAACCTGTAGATAAAGGGAAAGCAGAGGAAGGTGTGCTCAGATCATGGGTAGCAGAATATCTTTGTGGTTGAAGGGACCAAACAAACCAACCAATCACCCCATGCTTTTGTGTTGCTGATTCTGTGTAGGGCACACTATTAGTGGTGCTCTGGCCCATCTCATTCCACTTTCTATGACTCAGATTTCATCCTTCTGTCATCCACTTGGCTTTTATGTTCTTGGGCTTGCCTCTCAGTGATCAAGATCAGTACACTGGCACTGAGGCTCTAATGCAGTGATCTTCCCAAATTTTTAAGCTGGGCTACTTTGGATCCAAATGAGCTGAAGGATAGCTGCTAAATCTTCCCATATGAAGCTTCAACACTGCTGATCAGTTTGTGGCAATGACATTCACCCCATCAGCCTGCCTTCAGACTTTTTATTGTGTGTATCCTCAAGGAGGTGGGCATTTTCAAATATGTTTTCTTTATTGAGAAATGCCTTGTCCTTCAAGCATGTGGCTCTTCCTCCCATCTAATTCCCCCTTTGGTAGAGAGGAGTTTTTAAATATGTCAGCTATGAAAATGTGCATTTCTTTGTATTTTGTTCAGTACAGGAGGAAGTGCATTTCTGTTTCTTTCTTCAGTGTTTCAACTTTTTTAAACTTGTAGCTCTTAATTTTTTTTACTAGGTCACGGTCTGTGTTTGCTTGTGTAACTCAGGTGAGGGATTCTGTTAACAGTAGCAGTCCATCTTGTTCTCTTTTCCCAACTAGATGTGTGTTGGCATTCTAGAATATTTGCACTGCTGACTTTTCATAGGTAGAGTTGGTGCAGTTTGAGTTCTTGGACTTGGTGCTGGTATGATACTGTGGGATAGTTAGCTTCTGGGTCCTGTTTGGAAGGTTTTGTGCTACTTCACATAAGGGTCCTTTTACAAAGTGGTGGTAGAAAGTGGTCTTAGCGCACCCTTACTCGGGTCTACCGCAACCAGAAAATGGCCAGTTTTTCATTTTCAGAATTAATGGCCATGTGCGCTGCTTATTATTATAGATGGAAGTGTTGATTTTGGACATCCTAGCTGTAAGTGCTGGCAGCTATCCAGCTGATATTCAGACCGTGGGAGGCAGGCCGATTAAGTGTTGTGATCGGTTCTGAGCCCGGATATTCAATACTAGGTTGTTTCCTGTGACCGGCATTGAATATCTTTTTTTTCTTTTTGACCAGCTTAAACTTAGCTGCCAAGTGAATATTCAGCACTGGCGGGTTAAGTTAATAGTAGCCAAAGATAGGACTGTTGAATATTCGTGACTAACTAGTTATATCGCACGATATAGCTGGTTAGCTACTATGTGCTAAGCACTAATTCAGCGGAGATAACCAGCTATCTCATGCTGAATATTAGCGCATAACTGGCTAAGTGCAATTTAGCCGGCCAGTTTCTGGCCAGTTAAATAGCATTGAATACTAGGCGATATGTGTATAGGTGCCCTGTTTCAGAAAAACATACATAGCCTCCGTTGTGTGCAAGAAGATCTCATGCATATTCATTGGGGAAATCCTGAAAATTCAACTGGGTTTTGGGCCTCGAGGACCAAGGTTGCCCACTCCTGGGCTAGAAGGATGGAGAATTATTTACATGGTTTTGATTGAAACAGCAAATAACCACTGGAAAGAACTTTTTCAGGTAGTTAATAGACTAATAGCAATGAATGAACAAAAATGGGCTTAAAAAACTTAAATGAGAAAAATCACATTAAGGGACCAGTCTGAGTCCCGACTTGATATACAGTAGCACCTAACTGGATAGTGCTGCCGAATATCCAGTCTGACCACCGCAGCATTAACCAGTTAGTGCTAGGCAGCCTGGCGGTGGAGCATAGGTGAACCTGGAAATTATCCAATATTCAGTGCTGGTGCCCAGATAACTATCTGGGCAAGTAAGAGCACATAAATGGCAATCCTAGGTTGCCCAGATAGCTACCAGGGTACTGTCTCTGAATATTGGCAGTACCTGGATAACTTCTGGTGGCTGCCCAAAACCCAGTCAGTGCCAGTAGCCAGATATGGCCAGACACTGAATGTCTGCCCGTGGTAGCTAGTGTTCTGAAAATTGTTGACCACTTTGGACTGAATATTGCCCAGTAAATATATAGTGGTAAGGAATATAAATCCTTTCTGGCTGAAGTAGTATTAACAAAGTACAAAGCACGGCAGCATGCTTAAGGGCTCATTTTCGAAAGAGAAAAAGTCCAAAAAGGTCATAAAGCACCATTTGGAGGGATTTCTTCTGAAAACGTTCAAATTAGCATTTTCAAAACCTGTTTTGCAGATGTTTATCAATGCATTTCGTCTGCAGTGTGTCCATGTCACAATGGAATGTGTCGGGGGCGTTTTGAAGGGCAAACTTAGGGCATGTCTAACACTTGGACATTTTACAGCCATAATGGAACAAAACAAAAACGTCTAGGGCGAAAACGTCAACGTTTTGGTCTAGGCCTGTTTTCAGAACGAATAAGGCCCAAGAAGGTGCCCTAGATGACCACTGGAGGGAATCAGGGATGAACCGCCCCCCCCCCCCCTTCACTGACCCCCTGCCACCCTCAAAAACGTGACTAAAAATAGTACTCACCAGCCTCTATGACAGCCTCAGATGTTATAGCCAGGTCCATTAGAGCAGCATGCAGGTCCCTGGAATAGTGTAGTAATGGGTGCAGTGCACTGTAGACAGATGGACCCAGGCCCATACCTCCCCCTACCTGTTACACTTGTGGTGGAAACTATAAGCCTCAAAAACTCACCAGAAACATACTGTACTCATAGATATAGTGGTGTATAGTTGGGGGTAATGGATTTTGGGTGGGTTTTGGAGGGCTCAGCAGACAACATAAGGGAGTACGGTGAGGTGTGTACCTGGGAACATTTATAGGATGTCCACAGCAGTAGGGTGCCCCATTGCTCTCCTGGGATGTTTGGGGGACCAGTCTGCTAAAAATGCTGGCCCCCCTCCTACATCCCAATGGCTGAGTTTCCCTGTTTTTCACTTGTACGTTTTTTTTTTACGAAAATGGTCTGAAAAGATAAATGCACAGAGCACAAAACCTTGTTACAAATGGTATGTTAAAAAAAAAAGACGTTTTGCGCTTTCGAAAATGGTCATGTTTCCTATTCGGATTTGGGATGTTTAGCACAATATGTCTAAAGTCTGACTTAGATGTCATATCGAAAATGCACTTCCATATTTGCAAGGCACCACAGTTCGAGAGGGCTGCACCGTTGCTCCGGAAGCCAAACTGGCTCCCAATGAAAGCCATGGCTGATTTTAAACTACACATATTTTTCTTTAAAGTACTGTACAGTTTGGCACCACAGTATATGCAGCCTCTAGTGGAGCTTCTCCTATGAAATTCAACCCCAGGGGTCAGAGATTATTTACTCCTTCACTTCCCAGTTTTAAGAAATCAGTTTATAAATTGGTTCTTACAGCAGGGTTTACTTAGGGTACCAAGCTATGGAAATCTCTCCCGAAACAAATCAAATGTGAGAGCAACTACTATAGTTTCCCTAAAATACTTAAAACCTTCCTTTTCAGAAAATATCTACTAATAGAATGTGAGCGATAATGCAGTATAACTTGAGTGGAGGAACGATAGGCAACATGTACAACATCTGTTCCAAAATCTAATTCTCCTAACTTTTTATCATTTAAATGTTCTATTAATAGAATTGTAAGCTACATTGAACCTGAACCTACTTGGGATAATGTGGGATAGAAATTTCAATAAATAAATAAATAAATATTCAGCACGAGTTAACCGGCCAGGAACGGCCGCCAACCAGTTAACTCGCTTATCGGCAGCTATCCGGTCATTAGTGCCACTGAAAATGACCAGTTAGCGCTGAAGTGCAAGCCAGCTATGTCGGGGGCTTTTGGGGGTGGCGTCCCATAAGCTGCCGATATTCAGAACTAACCAGTAAGTGTTAGTGTATAAATAAGACTGCATAAATAGCTGTCCTATCTTTATGTGCTAACAAATGGCTGGTTAGCTCTAAATATCGAGTTAACTGGGCATGTGCTAGTTGGCTTTGAAAAAAAAACAAGGATATTCAGTGCTGGCAATCAGATATGGCCCAGCATTGAATATTCGGATTCAGCGCCAGTGGTGGGCATTAACAACGCTGCCGGCTGAATATCGGGGGGGGGGGGGGGGGGGGGGAGGGGGTTTATATTTTTTTCTAAACCTTTAGCACCCTTAATTAATGGACAGTAAAGACATAAGAACATCAAATACAGATTCCCAATGTATTGACACAAAACGAAGCAGGATAAATGGACTGTTCATGTGTGTGAAGGATTCATTTTCATTAACTGGTGGGAGGGTGGCGGTCATCTGTGTGAGTATATTTTAGATTGCAGAGACACCTTAGAGGCGTATTTTCAAAGCTCTTAGACTTACAAAGTTGCATAGTAACCTATGGAACTTTGTAAGTCTAAGGACCCTGTTTACTAAGCCGTGTTATAGGCGTGTTAACATTTTTAACGCGTTAACTGTGTACGTGCCTACAATATCCCTATAGGTGCCTAAACAGCACACGTGCTAATTGTAGGCACGTTAAAAATGCTAATGCGCCTTAGTAAACAGGGCCCTAAGTGCTTTGAAAATGAGCCCCTTAGCCTGTTATACTTTTTAGTGTAATTTGCTCGCTGCAGCCCTTCATTGGAATATTTATATAAAATATTAGTAGGTCTTTGTGTAGTATGAAAAATAACAAAAAAAGGGGATAGCAAGCACTGTATCACAACAAAAATATACTAAAAATATGCCAATATGTTGACATTGTGTAATACATTATGGGCGAATAGTAGGGAGGCAGGTCATGATCCCCTGAGGAAGCCCTTTCTCGGGGTGAAACAAGGCACCCATTGTTGGGTGATACTTTCCTACGATATAGGGTTTAGCCATTGGCTGTCTTTCTAATGCTGTGTCTTTTAAGACTGTGGGTAAATGTGATTCATCACTCTGGATTACTGGAGCTACAGTCAGCTGGAATACAGCGTTTTTATGAATTATTACATTTGATGGTGGTGTATTGAAACCATTTATTCTCAGTAAGCAACAGATATGGCGATCACCTTTCCATGGATTGTTTATGAATTCTGGTGAGCATTTATTGGACAGTCTGTTGGATTTCACTGTAATTGTACTGGACACTTTTCTGTGAATTTATGGATATTTCTAGGTTTAGTATATTGGCACAGTTATAGCAGTTTTCACTGCAGTTGTATTGAAATATGTGGACATCTATATCTTGTCTTGAAAACTGTGCAGCTACAGCAATTTAAAGCCTTGTTTCTGGCCATTTATTTTATGTGTGCATGAGTGTGGATGGTAGAATGACTTTATGGATTGACCTCTGGGAAGCTTGCTTTGATTTATATAAATAAATTGGGAATTTGTATTTGATATTCTTATGTCTTTACTTTTGTTTATTAAGGTGTAGAATAAAATGTAAAGGGTTTGTATACTTTATCATTATATATTTTATGTAATAAGCTAATAGAAAAGACATCTTCTAGGGGCATATTGATTCTTTTATCTCTGGCTATATAATTTTTGTTCCATTTTTATTCTTTCTGACTTTATATAGGGCTTCTTTTGCAAAGCCACGCTACTGATTCCCGGTGTGGCAAATGAGAGGAAGCCCATTCAACTCCTTTGGGTTTCCTCTCATTTGCAGCACGGGAATCGCTACTGCGGCTGTGCAAAACAAGCCCTATACAAAGTAGTTGAGAAATACCCGTCAGGGGGCAAAATAACTCTTTGAAAATTTAACAGAACAGCATGAACGTTTCATGGTGGAAAAGCCAGTGAAAAGTTATATTGAGTTTGAAAATGGGCTAGGGATTCCAGAGAAATAAGGCCCCCTCCCCCCAAAATTCCTAATGCATTTCTATGTTAGAAGCAGTTTTAGCTTTAGCAACACAGAAGACTTAGACTAAAATACAACAGGCAATTCCTCCGTTCAAACTGCCTCTTCCCTGTTCTCTATTGCCCTCATCCTACAAAACTACCCTCCACAACTTCCTGTTACCCCACAAACTGTCCCTCCAACTGCCAATCTGCATCACTTCCAAAACTACTAACTACAATTTCCCAACTGACCCAACCCACAAAATTAAACCCCTGAAATGGCTTCACCCCCAAACTTTCTCCCTACAACTGTCTAAGCACCTCATTGTCTGTCCCAACACCTAAAACTACCCCATCAGTAGTGTACCACCCTACTGACTGCCCCCAAATCACCCACACAATCGTCCAACCACACCAGTCTTTCCAACCCCTAAAACTACCTCATCACTGCTTTAACTCCAAAACTAGCCCCTTTGCAACTTCACTGCCACTCCATTATCTGCCTCCAACCCCTATAATTACCCCCTATAACTTTACTACTATACCATTCTCTTTCCTGGCCACCCCCAAAACTGTCTCCAACCCCTTCAAATACTTCCACAACTGCCTAGCCATCCCACAAACTGCCTCCAATCCCCCAAACATCTTCCCCTACAACTGCCCATCACCCCACTTGCTGTCCCCAACCTCCAAAACTATCTCCTGCAATTTCTACATTGTTCACAACCTGCCTCACCTGGCCTCTCCCACCCCCTGTAACTGGTCCAACCTACACTACCTGCTGAACCTTCTATCTAGCTCCACCTCCTCCAACTTCTGCCCAGTTCCTCCATGTCCCATAAACTATTCCCCCATCCAATAAAACTAAATTACTCCCTGCCCTTCAAAGTTAAAGCTGCCTGCTCCCATCTTTCCCCTGAATCAAAATCACTCACAGAGAAAGCATGGCCACAGACACATGCGCGGAAGTATTGTTTATGTTTATTATAATATATATTATTTTATTGAGCCTGCAAAAAGGTGGGATAATGTGGGGTACAAATGCAATAAATAAATAAATAAAATATTGTACGATACCTTGTATGATCTTTTTAAGATCAAGGTTGCAGTTTAGAACTAATTTAAATGAATAAATAAAAATTAAACATTCACATAATTTATAGTATAAGGCCAGGAACATTCTCTGATCAGCTACCAGTTCAGTCTCTTCTCAGCCATCAGTTTCTTCTGAGCTGAAATCACTTCTCTGTCAGGATCCCAAACCTCCATCTCTGAGAAAGAGGGAAATTACTGCAGATTATTAAATAGCTATACACATCGGAAATAAAGATGCCATTCATCAAATTTAATCTTCTACAAACCACATTTTGAGTAATTATTAGTTTGTGAGGTAGGAAGAAGGCTAACAAATGAAATGAGGAAAAAAATAATCACGATGAACTTAATTATGTTCCTCCAGTAAAATAAAAAGAAAATAATATTTCCTGCAACAAAGTTGAGTTTTGCACATGACAAATAGCAAACTGAATAGATTAAATAAAAAGCCCATGTAGCTAGAAGACAAGAGACGAAATCTATTTACCCCATAGTAATTTGATTTCATAAGGTGTAAGAGATTACAGCAATGTTGTAGTTTTATTGTTTACTAAATTCAATTAAAGTGACATCTCTACATATCAGAATTTAAAATAATACCCCACAGTATTCAGCTAGGGTAGTCACTGTTGGATTTAAATGCCAATTGTCATGGTTTTTTATATTTAGGGGCCCTTCTACTAAGCCGTGTAGGCGCGCCAATTCGGAGATACCGTGTGGCCCGGGCAGTAATTTTGTTTTTTACGTGTGTCCACTACGTGTGCCAGAAACCGGGCAGTAATTGTCATTCTGCGTGCGTAGACCATTACTACCCGGGTAACGCATGAGACCTTGCCACTAAGTCAGTGGATGACGGTAAGGTCTGAGGCCCCAAAATGGCCGCGCGCCAATTTTAATTTTGCCGCATGTCCATTTTCGGCGCCCCAAAAAGGCCTTTTTTGCAGGCGCGCTGAAAAATGGACCTGCGCGCGTCCAATACACGCATCTACACCAGCACAGGCCATTTTCAACACACCTTAGTAAAAGGACCCCTTAGTGTTGGTATCTGGGTACCAGGTGGTGTTGAATATTTGAGTATAATCTGAATGCTGGCAATTATCCAGGCATTTCGTGATATTCATACCAGGACCTGGATATCTAACTGAGGGGTCCTTTTACTAAAGCGCACTGAAAAATGGCTTGCTGTAGTGTAGACACAGGTTTTGGGCGCGCACCGATCCATTTTTTAGCGCACCTGTAAAAAAGGCCTTTTTTGGGGGTGCGAAAATGGACGTGCGGCAATGAAAATTGCCGCATGTCCATTTTGGGTCTGAGACCTTACCGCCAGCCATTGACCTAGTGGTAAAGACTCACGCGGTAACTGAGCGGTAATGACCTACATGTGCTGAATGCCACTTGGCGTGCGTCTGTTACGTGTGCCCAAAAATAAAAAATATTTTTCAGATGCACGTATTGGACAAGCGCCAAAAATGAAATTACCGCAAGAGCTATGCAGTAGTCAGGCGGTAACTTCATTTTGGCACATGTTGGGCGTGCATAGGCGCTTACACGGCTTAGTAAAAGACTCTTGAATAAAGTCTTTTTGTTGTCCTACTTTTATCCAGGTAGTTACTTGGATGGCAAACTGAATATCACTCCAAAAACTACTCCCTGCAACTGCCACACAATACCGCATACTGCCTCTACACCCAAAAATATCCTCTGCAACTGCCACACCACCCCTAAACTGTCCCACCTCCCTAAAACTACCTCCTGCAAACTATCCCACTGCAAAAAACTATCTCTCAACTGCTCCACCAACCTGTAAATTGTCCAACTGCAAGAACTACCCCCCTACAGCTATCCCATCACCCCGCAAACTGCTCCACCCCAAAAAAATAACACCTGCAATTTTGCAAACCGCCCCAGACCGCAAGACTTCTCCACTACAAATTCTCCACCACCTCACAAATTGTCCCACACTGAAAACTAGTCCCACATAACTACCCACATGGTCCAAACTTCTCTTCCCCCTCAAACTGGCCACCCCATAAATGCCACACACACACACACAAATACACCGATTCCACCAGTGCATACACTTGGTATGTTAATGTTTCCCTATACATTTCATTTTCTTTGGTTAAATTCCATTGTGAAAACTACTTTCAGAATCAGATGACTTTGTTATTGGTTGCTATGTGTATTTATTTATTTATTTATTTGTTGCATTTGTATCCCACACCTATTTGTAGGCTCAATGTGGCTTACATAGTACCGTGAAGGCGATCGCCAATTCTGGTATGACAAATACAGAGTGGTATTGTGGTAGAGTAAAGTTCATGTGTGACAGACACACTAGGGAATCGAAAGGAGGAACAGTTAAGTTATGTCCAGTTTGAGCTTTAGTTCGTTGTGTTGCAGGGTTCAGGCATTTAAGTTGGATCGTTAGGGTATGCCTTTTTGAACAGGGTAGTTTTTAGTGATTTCCGGAAGTTTACGTTATTTTCACGGCGTTTGGTAGTGCGTTCCATAGTTGTGTGCTTATGTAGGAGAAGCTGGATGCATAAGTTGATTTGTATTTGAGTCCTTTGCAGCTTGGGTAGTGGAGATTTAGGTATGTGCGTGTTGATCTTGTTGTGTTTCTGGTTGGTAGGTCTGTGAGGTCTGTCATGTATCCTGTCATGCATTGCCAACTAACCTCTTTTACTCTGGGCAGAGCCAGATTAAGCCATTATCAAAGTTTGTACATACTTTGTGTCTACATCTTTGGAGGTGGGGGGGGGGGGGGGGGGGGGCTTTGAGATGTGCTCAGGGCCCAAGAATTTAGGATTGCCAAAAATTTTCAGAAGTCAGCAGAATTTTTACATAAAAGTCCATAAGGTAGAAAGATGGGTAATATGTCCGGGCATTTTTCTGAATTTAAAACCTCTATCTGCAGTTCTCTAGTTCCCCCCTCCATTGTCTGAGTGAATCTGGAAGGTAGTGGGTGGAGAAATGGAAGGCAGCTTTAGTCAAAGAAGGGAGGAGGTGACCTGGAGGAAGTTTCTGTGCTGTACAACTGAAGTTTCTGTTTATGGTAGGGAGGCAGAAGACAAATGACCCCCATCCCAAAAAAAATGCCCCAATACATTTCTTTTTTTTTTACTTAAAGTATTTTATTGATTTTAATAAAATTAACATTTTGTGTATACCAAAGAGATAAAACAGAAATACAAATAGATTAGGAATGAAACTAATTTCAAATTATGGTAACAACAATGAAGTAGATATAACCATGGAGAGCACATTCCCCCCCCCCCCCCCCAACTCTTTCCCTTATGACAGTAGTAATGAAGGATGGTTATTGAATGAAACATATGGAATTAATAGTCAAGTGTCTACAAATGCTTTAACTGGTGCCCATATCTTTTAAATGAGATTGTCTGTATTTCTGAGCAATATTGAATTTCATATTTGTTTTATGAGCCTACAGAACGGCACCAAATATGCACGTTCAGTTCCAAGGTACTCATCCAGGAGCATAAAACATTTTGTAGAGCAATGGCAGTTAGTATAGATATTAGTCTGGTGTTGTCTCTGTTATGAGTTGAATTATCTGGAAAATTGTTAAATATAATTCCTTCATATGTCAGTGGCTCCATGATGCCAAATATTTCTTGTATGTTGTTCCACACTTGAGTCCAGAAGGCATACACTACAGGGCAATGAAATATTATCCATTGTGCCAACAATGTCTGTTGTACAGTGCCAACAAATTGGAGAATAGTTCAGAAACCTTATTTAATTTAAATGGTGACCAGAATGCTCTATGTGCTGTAAAATATAGTGATTGATGAATGGATGCTGATTTGCACATTCAGACACGTTTGTTTCAAAAGTCATTCCAATTTTGTTCTATCATTTGTGTTTGAAATTCAGCAGACCAAATATTATGCAAAACAGACATCAATTTCTTATTTATATATTTTTGAATTATCTTGTACCAACTGGAAGCTTCATGACAAATTGCAGATATTTGTCCACAAATTTCCAGGAAAGATAGAAACTTTAATTTTGATATATATTATTGATTGTATAGATGCCTTTTTTTGACAAATCTGTCCACAAGGTTGGTTTTCCTTCCATTTTAATTTTCAAATTATACTGTATAGTCCATGAAAGTGAGCCTTCATATTATAGAGAAGTAAAGAATTTAATTTGTTTAGAGCTTTCCATGTAGAACTGTATATTGGATTGTTCTTAAGATTTTTAGGGAGCCATGTGCCAATTATATATTTTATGTTAATCAGCGTTGCAAGGCTCTTTTCAAGTTGAATCCAGCTAGGAGTTTGCAAGTTTTCATTTGAGTCCATCCAGTGCATACCTTGACTCAATATATATGCCCAGTGATAGTTGAAAATGTTAGAAAAATTAACACCACCCTGTTCCTTGGTTAGATATAGTTTAGAAATGGCTGTTGTAAGTGGTCTATTATTCCATATAAATACTGTCAGTAGTTGGTTTATTGTTTTGTACAGTTGTGGGTTAAAGAAAATTGGTATCATACTAAAATAGGCCCAGATTACAAAGATTTGAAACAACTCTACTCTTTAGTTAACAAACTAACGGATACTACAGCGCTCACATCTGTTAATAAAGGTATTCCACCTGCTGCAATTTTGGCCAAGTTTTTCCAAAGACAAGCTCATAAAATTAAAGAATTCCCTAACGCAGAGCAGTTTATGTGTAAGTGATTTTCTTAGTGCCCTGGAACCGAGTTTAGGCGAGCACCCAGCAGACCGATCGTTCTCTCTCTTCGCAGCTCTTACAGTAGATTCTGTCAAACAGGAGGTCCACAGGCTATCCAGTAAATTTTGCAAATTAGATGCTTGTCCAAACTATCTACTCAAATGTGTTCCTTGCTGCTTCATAGTTGATTTGACGCTGCATCTTAACTTCATGCTTGGTATTGGCTTGTTCCCTGAAACTTCTGGAAACATCCTACTTACCCCGATTCCCAAAGATGTCAAGAAAAACAGCCAGGATCTTGCAAACTATCGGCCAATTGCATCTATTCCGCTTTTCATGAAATTAATGGAGAGCATGGTTTACAAACAGCTCAAGGAGTATTTGGACAAATTCAACATATTGCATGAGTCTCAGTCAGGATTCCGTCCACTCCATAGTACCGAAACCGTGCTTGTCACCCTCCTGACCAACTTTAAAAAGGAAATAGCTGTTGGAATGAGAATTCTGCTTTTACAATTTGACGTGTAGTGCTTTTGACATGATGAGCCATGACATTCTGCTTCAGCTTCTTGTCTACTTCGGTCTCAGTGGAAATGTATTAGCATGGCTGAAGGGTTTTTTAACCACCAGATCATACCAAGTTAGCTCTAACTCAAGCCTATCGCCTCACTGGAAAGCAGACTGTGGTATGCCTCAGGGCTCACCGCTTTCCCCAACACTCATCAACCTAATGTTGGTTCCTCTGGCCACAGCCCTTTCCAAACTAGGTCTCAACCCATTTATTTATGCGGATGATATCATTATCTCTATTCCTTTTAAAACAGACTTGAGCGAAATAGCCAGTGAAATACAGCTTGGGTTGCGTACAATGCTGGATTGGGCCAACACTTTTAAATTCAAATTCAGTACTGACAAAACACATTGCCTCATCCTCTCCACTCCCTATAACAAGTTTACGACCTCCACATTAATAACGCCTGAGCTTGTCTTACCAATCTCTGAGTCTCTGAAGATATTAGGTGTAATTGTAGATAGGCACTTAACTCTGGAGCAGCAAACAAACTCCACCACCAGACAAATGTTCTTCTCTCTTTGGAAGCTAAAACGCATAACGCCATATTTCCCTAGGGAAGTATTTTGAAGTTTAATTCAGTCTTTCGTCCTTAGCCACCTTGATTACTGTAATGGGATATATGCAGGGTGCAAGGACATGAAAAAATTACAAACTACCCAGAACACAGCTGCTAGGCTTATTTATGGTAAATCGAGGTTTGAAAGCTCAAGACTGCTGCGTGAGAAACTGCATTGGCTCCCTGTCAAGGACCAAATAACATTTAAAATTTGCACACTGGTGCATAAAATTCTCTATGGTGAGGCCCCAGCGTATATGGACACCCTTGTCAGCTTACCACCTTGTAACTCTCACAGATCAGCTCGCTTGTACCTAAATCTGCATTACCCAATCTACAGAGGACTCAAGTATAAAACCACCTACGCTTCCACCTTTTCCTATATTAGCGCACAACTGTGGAATGGTCTACCTAAATTTGTGAAAATCACCCCTGATCATCCGACCTTTAAAAAATACCTTAAGACCTTCTTATTCGGGAAAGCTTACGCTCCTGACCCGCCCTGCACTGCTGTCTATTGAATTCCATTTCTCTTTCCATATTTCCCCACCTCTGCTATTACTTACTAACCTCTTGCTAGCCATTGACTGTTTGTTGTAGACTTGATGTATGCTTTCTGTAAATTCCTGTAAGCCACATTGAGCCTGCCCTTGGGTGGGAATATGTGGGATATAAACGCTATAAATAAATAAATAAACATATGGGAAGGGGCATTTTTGATATGGCGTCTAAATCCGGTTTTGGACGTTTTGCTGAAAATGTCTAAAAATCAAGTGGCGAACATAGCGATTTTCTAACCAGAAAAACGTCTTTCCTTTTGTTTTGAAAATGGCCATTTTCTAGACGTTTTGTGCTCACTCCATTTTTCTTTTTTGACCATTAAAAAAAAAAAGGTTGAAGGGAAAAACACACAAAAACAAGCCATTGGGATGTATGGGGGGCCAGCATTCTTAGCAGACTGGCCACACAGATATCCCAGCAGAGCAGTGGGGCACCCTAGGGGGCACCGCAGTGGACTTCACGGAAAAGGTCCCGGGTACACATCTCACCGTTACCCCCTTATATTGTATGGTGAGCCCTCCAAAACCCACGAAAATCCTACTGTACCCAACTTACACCACTACAATAGCCCTTATGGCTGCAGGCGACAACTATTTGTGGGTACAATAGGTTTTTGGTGGGTTTTGGAGGGCTCATAAGTTCCACTATATGTGTATCAGTTAGAGTGGGATATGGGTCTGGGTCCCCTTCTCTACAGTGTATTGCACTGACCACTAGGATACTCCAGGGATTTGCTTGCTGCTCTAATAGGACTGGCTGTAACATCTGAAACTATCATAGAGGCTGGTATGTACTGTTTCTTTCACTTCTTTGGGGGGGGGGGAGGGGGTCAGTGACCACTGGGGGAGTAAGGGGGAGTTATCTGGTCATTTAGGTCACTTTTTTGTGACTTAGTCGTGATTGAAACAGGTCTAGACCAAAACATCTAACTTTTAGCCCTGGACATTTTTGCTTTGTTCCATTACGGCAGAAAAATGTCCAAGTTCTGGGAACGCCCAGATCCCACCTCCAACACGCCCCTTGTGATTTGGGCACACTATAGATGAACTGCAAAGAAAAACATCTTAAAAATGTGTTCAAAAATAGAGATTTGGACGCTTTGGACCAAAAAATGTCCATCTGCTGCTTTGTGCCGCTTTTTGGGCGTTTTTCTGTTTTGAAAATGAGCCCCTTATTGTTTTGTTTTGTTACATTTGTACCCCAGGAACCACAGACATTTTGACAGTTTCAACTCTGCCACACCACGAGAGCCATTTCGGTTTCTATTTTAGACATAGATCCTTAACGTTAATGTTATGTTGGTTAACATTAATTGCGGATTGTAAATCTGGCATGGTTTTCAAACCTAAATATTTGATGCCTGATGACTGCCTTTTAAATGGATAGGTATCCATTAGACCTTTTGTGCAATGAATATTCAGGGGAATAGCCTCAGATTTGGCCCAGTTTATCTTATAGCCAGAGAATGAATCAAGAAAATCAATAGTTTTTAATAACATAGGTATAGTTATATTTGGTTCAGTGACGTATAATAGGACGTCACCTGCATATACAGATAGTTTATATTCAGAGTTGCCCCAGTTTATACCACGTATATTAGTATTTTCATGAATAGCAAGGAGGAATGGTTCTAAAGCTAGATCAAATAAAAGCGGAGAGAGAGGACACCCTTGTCTATTAAGGAAATCCAGAAGCAAAGTTCTGCAGAAAAAGCAGTGCAGTCCACAAAAGCAGAACAGATGTCGTAAAAAGTTAAAAGGCTTTTATTCTTGCCACTTTAAAACACAACCCGACCTGGCCACGTTTTGCCTTTCTAGAGGCTGCGTCAGGGGTTAACAATTATCAGGATCCCAAAGGGCACAAACACCTAATAGTTAGTAGATTAGTCCAAACCAAAAGCAGCAAAAAAAAAAACAACCCAGCTCAGCAGCTAGCAACAGGATTTTCACACAAAAAGAGTGTCTCCGCCTCTCTCAATGGACTAATCTACTAACTATTAGGTGTTTGTGCCCTTTGGGATCCTGATAGTTGTTAACCCCTGATGCAGCCTCTACAGAGGCGAAATGTGGCCACGTTGGGTTAAAGTAGCAAGAATAAAAGCCTTTAGACGTGTGTTCTGCTTTTATGGACTGCATCCTTGTCTAGTGCCTCTCTGTAACCAAAAAGGATGTGCATTAAGATTATTGTTGTATAATCTAGCTGACTGTTGACTATCCTGCTTATTTTCGAAAGGAGAAAAACGCCCATGTTCGGGAGATGGGCGTCCGTTTCCCGTGGGCGGCCAAATCGGTATAATCGAAAGCTGATTTTGGTCGTCTTCAACTGCACTCCGTCGCGGGAATGAATAAAGTTGATGGGGGCGTGTCGGAGGCGTGGTGAAGGTGGGACTGGGGCGTGGTTATCGTCCGAGCAGAGATGGGCGCGCTCGGCCGATAGTGGAAAAAAGAAAGGCGTTTTTAGCGAGTATTTAGGACCCTGTTTTTGGACCCTTTTTTCTCACAAACAGGTCCCAAAAAAGTGCCCTAAATGACCAGATGACCACCGGAGGGAATCGGGAATCACCTCCCCTGACTCCCCCAGTGGTCACTAACCCCCTCCCACCCAAAAAAACCCACTTGCAAAAACCTTATTTCCCAGCCTCTATGCCACCCTCAAATTCCATACCCACCTCCATTACAGCAGAATGTGTTCGATCCTCTCACAGCCTTTCCCTGGGTCAGATGTGGCTCTCGGGTGCAGTGCAGGGTCACATCAACATTGCATTGTGGTGGGTGTAGGGTATTGGGCTCCATGATTTCACTAGCTTGTGTTACAGTCTCACGATGTTGGTAGTTGGTAGGCTCTTCTCCCATGGTGCTTTTCCCTCTGCTTAGTGGGTCAGAGTGTGCCCTGTTTTGTTTCCCTTAGTCCACGAGGTAGTGGCCATTTTTGTAAGTCCGTTTTAGATCCCATTCGTGTGTTAGCCACGTTACAGAACTTAGTTCGGGCATTGTACAGCATTCTGCCAGCTCTGAGCTACTGCTAATCTTGGTACCAGGGAGACTCATTGCCAGTGGGGCACAACCTCTGATCTGCAGTTAACTGTGAGTAAACGCGGTTATTGAAATAAAGGACGTTTTCAGCGCGATTAGTCTTACGGTGTGAACTGCTGTGCCAAGGTTATACAGCAGCAACAAGTTCTGTCCCTGGAGCAGTTTTAGTGGGTAATGCAGTGCACTTCAGGCAGGCAGACCCAGGTCCACCCCCCCTACCTGTACCACTTGTGGTGGTAAATGGGAGCCCTGTAACCCCCCCCCCCCCCCAAAGCCTTGGATTTGGTCGTTTTTGAGCTGGGACACTTCGGTTTCGATTATCGCTGAAAAACGAAAACGCCCAGCTCAAACAAACGCCCACATCTCAAAAACGCCCACATCCGAAGCATTTGCCTGGCACAAACCATATTTTCGAGACTAAAGATAAACGTCCATCTTTTTCGAAAATACGATTCGGCCCACCCCTTCACGACCCGTTCTCGGAGATGGACGTTCTTACACATGGGCGTTTGCGTTCGATTATGCCCCTCCACGTAATGTTTTAATCATATGATAGAATTTATGGCCAAAGCAAAACATCTCAAGAATTTTAAATATATAATTCCATTGGACTCTGTCAGAGGTCTTCTCTGCATCAAGTGAGACAGAGAAGGCCGGTGATTGTACTTGTTTTACAATTTGTATTAGTTGGAAACAAAGTCTAGTATTATTTGATGAGTGTCTGTTTCCAGTGAAACCAGATTGGTCAGTGTGGATTAATTGTGGTGGTCAAAAACAGTGAGGCAATGGAACAAGAAGCAAAAAAAGAATGAGGCTAGAGTAGTGAGTCTGTACTTCATAATACATAAGTCAATATGCATTGCACAAACAAGAAGATTCCAGAGACTTGACATGGCTGTGTTTCGGCAAAACAAATGCCAGTGTCAGGAGTCAAATGAATCTAAAATGTGTCATAAACCAAAATGTGGGTGGTAAATAAATATGAACAGCTAGATCGGAATCTTGAATTCAGCAAACGGCATCCAGTAATCACAACTGGATATATGTGAAGCATTTCAGCAAAATTTAGAGGGCGAAGTGCTGTGGAAGGAGTGCTACTGCACTCAGCTTCACATGCGTCTGATTGTGATTACTGGATATTGTTTGCTGCATTTGAATGTCCAATCTAGTTGTTAGTATTCTTAATCTGCAGTAAGAAAGTAGGTTTATGAGTTGATTGCTAGAGGAGGTGGAGCTAAAAGTGATAATGGCTCTCGTTTGGGGGGACAAGGGTCTTTGGTTGCTTGTATCCCCCGTCGGGACTCTAGGTGGAGAGGGGCATCCCAAAGTGACTAAGAGGGGCATTTTTGAAAGAAACGTCTACGTTGGAATTTGGATGTCTTTTTAAATGTCCAAATTTGGAGGCGGGGAAAAGGTCATTTTTGAAAAAGATGGATGTCCATCTTTGTGTTCGAAAATACCATGAACTTCCTTGGATTTGGACGTCTTTGATTTTTGCCTGTTTTCGAAACCAAAAACGTCCAAGTCTAAAACGTCCAAATTCAAGCCATTTGGACATGGGAGGAACCAGCATTTGTAGTACACTGGTCCCCCTGACATGCCAGGACAGCAATCGGGCACCCTAGGGGGCACTGCAGTGGACTTCATAAAATGCTGTCAGGTACACAGTTCCCTTACCTTGTGTGTTGAGCCCCCCACCCCCCCACCCCAAAACCCACTACCCCCAACTGTACACCACTACCATAGCCCTTACAGGTGAAGGGGGGCACCTATATGTGGGTACAGAGGATTTCTGGTGGGTTTTGGAGGGCTCGCTATTTCCTCCACAAATATAACAGGTAGGAGGGGTATGGGCCTGGGTCCACCTGTCTGAAGTGCACTGCACCTACTACGAAACTACTCCAGGGACCTGCATGTGCTGTCATGGACCTGAGTATGACATCTGAGGCTGGCATAGAGGCTGGCAAATAATATTTTTAATCATGTTTTTTGAGGGTGGAAGGGGGTTAGTGACCACTGGAGGAGTAAGGGGAGGTCATCCCCGATTCTCTGCAGTGGTCATCTGGTCATTTCAGGCACCTTTTTGTGCCTTATTCTTAATAAAAACAGGTTCGGGTAAAAATGTCCAAGTTTTAGTCATGGACGACTTTGCTTTTTTCCATTATGGCTCAAAGATGTCCAAGTCTTAGGAACGCCCAAATCCCGCCTCGAACATGCCTCCGATACACCCCCTTGAGATTTGGACGTCCTTGCGATGGACTTCTGACAAAGACGTCTAAAGTTGGGTTTCAATTATATCGATTTGGACGTCTCTGTGAGAAGGACATCCAAGTGCCAATTTATGTCACTTTTTGGACGTCCATGTCTTTCAAAAATGAGCTTGTAAGTAAACTCAGTCTGAATTGAGGAGTAGTTGCTGCCCCATTAAGAGGCAACTGTGAGGGCGTGAGAGTTGAGGGTGGGTAAGGGGAACCCAGCCCGAAGCTGGAACCAGAATGGGAATTCTCTTCAAGACCGGGAAATGCATCTTTGGAAGAAGGACAGCCTAAAGATTCTGTGCCTGAGGGGTGGATTATGATCAAGGAAATACAGGAGCTGCCTTGGATTATAACTAGCCTCCGGGATGAATAAAGGACAGGAGTAACTGTAGATGTGTAAATACTGAAATTGCTAAGAAGATCAAGCTTGGAACAAAGAGTGAGAATCTAATGTACAGTCTTGAATGGACAGGAGGGGTGACATTGTATATATGGAGTTATAAGACATTGATTTACCTGCTGGTTGTAGAGAGTTCAGTAAAGTTGAGTTTGCGCTAAATCAGCCTTCTTGGAGTACTGTATGGTTCTTTGGCAGCGGGAGTCAGGACGCTTGCTCCCTGGACTGGTAAAGTAACACTGAAAAACCTTCTCTTAATTTCCCAATCCTCAGATCTGTATTCTGGATCTTTAACCCACTCCCAAGCTCGAACTGATACAGGGATAACAGTAAAAATCATAAAGCACCCAAACACTATCAAAAGGCATCATGGAAGACTTTTTTACTTCACATTATCTACTGCGCCACTGAGTCAGTATATCAGAAGTGCACTGAGCCACGGGCTGCCCTTTAAATGCCAGCTTTCCCATTGCAGAAAATGATTGATGGTGTTCAATGCACTGTGGAATAAGCCAAACTTGTGGGGCCCAAAGAGTTTGAAACAAAAAAAAAAATCCTGTGTTCTTCATAAGGGCCCTTTTAAGAAAATAGAGGGGTTCTTTTTCTTTTAAATTTTTGTGTGCTCCTTGTGGGTGCTCTAATAGTATATATAATGCATTTAAAACTTGGAGACACTACTTAAAACTTAAAAAGGTGGTTCAGTCTAAAAAGTGATCTTAATAAAAGGTATTTTTGATAAAAAAAATAACTTCAATCAGAGCTGGACGCCACAAAGTATCAAGATCTCTGAAAATTAAAGCTTAAAACTTGACGCCATAATGATTAAATGGTACTAGAATAGTAGTAAAAATTGTATAGCTGTGGGCAAGCTGCTCAGGCCTTCTTGGAGTCTACTGGATGCTACTTCTATGTGATCCAAGGGGCTGAAGGCGGATGTGATAAAGGAGATAGTTCTTGCCAGTGGTTGGGATAACTGCAAGCAGAAGTTGTACAAAAACATAGTAATGTGGAGGGGCATAATCGAACGGCGCCGGCCAAATAGATGGCCGGCCATCTATTTGACCGGCGCCGCAAACAGCAGTACCCAACCATATTATTGAAAAAGATGTCCGGCCATTTTTCGTTTCGATAATACGGTTGGGGCTGGCCAAATGTCAGAGATCGCCGGGTTTGAGATGGCTGGCTTCGGTTTTCGCCCATAATGGAAACTAATGCCGGCGATCTCAAACCCGGCCAAATCCAAGGCATTTGGTCGTGGGAGGAGCCAGCATTTGTAGTGCACTGGTCCCCCTGACATGCCAGGACACCTAGAGGGCACAGCAGTGGACTTCACAAATTGATCCCGGGTGCTGAGCCCCCCAAATCCCCCCAAAACCTACTCCCCACAACTGTACACCACTACCATAGCCCTTAGGGATGAAGGGGGGCCACCTACATGTGGGCACAGTGGGTTTTGGGGGGGTTTGGAGGGCTTAACATTTACCACCACAAGTGTATCAGGTAGGGGGGGGATGAGCCTGGGTCCACCTGCCTGATGTGCACTGCACCCACTAAACACTGCTCCAGGGACCTGCATACTGCTGTCAGGGAGCTGGGTATGACATTTGAGGCTGGCATAGAGGCAGGCAAAAAATAATATTTTTTTGGGTGGGGGGGGGGGGGGGGGGGTTGGTGACCACTGGGGGAGTAAGGGGAGGTCATCCCCGATTCCCTCCAGTGGTCATTTGGTCAGTTGGGGCACCTTTTTGAAGCTTGGTCCTGAAAAAAAAGGGACCAAGTGAAGCCGGCGAAATGCTCGTCAAGGCCAGCTTTCTTTTTTCCATTATCGGGCGAAGCCGGCCATCTCATACCACGCCCCCGTCCCGCCTCTGTCCCGCCTTTGCTACCCTACCGACACGCCCCATTGAAGTTTGGCTGGCTCCGCGACGGAAAGCAGTTGGTGCCAGCCAAAATCGGCTTTTGATTATACCGATTTGGCCGGGTTCAGGAGATCGCCGACCGATTTGTGTCAGAAGATGGCTGGCGATCTCCTTCAAAAATAAGCTGGATAGTAAGTGACTGCAGATAAAGACCTGAATGATCCATCCAGTCTGCCCAACAGTCATACTCATTATCAATTCAAGATTAAAGCAACAATGAACGTGATATTATATACTTGGGGGCTTTCCCCAGCAGGAAAGATTTTTGACTATAATTTGCCAAGTGAGGATCATGGGAGGAGTAGGCAGTGTGCTGTGCATGAAGGAACATGAGGCGAGAAAAGTTGGATCATTGCTGCTGAAACAAGTACATTTTTTAATCACTTGATCATTCCAGCCAGTTTACTTTCCTTAAGCTGCATTATACCTACTCACATTAGTAACGTGTGACTGATTCCATTTACAATATGAAGCACCCATGGCAATATTTGTTGTCAGTGTTTAAGTTCAAATGAATGGCAGGAAATACTGTATGGTCATCCTGATTTGTCTACAGTGTGCTCCAAAGTATGTAGAATATTGAGTATTCACGAATTTGCCATCTAATTTGAAAAAATATGTTCAGTGAATTCATCCTTAACCTATGAACGTGCATGAAAAATTGACACCAGGTGAGAGAAAATAGGGTGAGATTTATTTATTTATTTATGATATTTAACCTGAGTTTAATGTGGCTAACAATACAGTGAAATCACATCAACTGATTAATAGTCTCTGTGGTACAACACATGACCTGATGACCTTCCGGAAATTATTGAAGACTTGTTCAAAAAAATGTACAAAAAAGATCCCCCATAAGAAACCGACACCTAAACTTCACCAGTTACAATTATAATGGAACTTTTCAAGTTTGTTTATTCTAATTTACACCCTAATTACTGAATATTTATCTTGTTCAGATATCATTATGTTATGTTTTATCTATTTACCCACTTCTCATTATACATAATTTTCTTATGCACCTTAACTGCAATAATGCTGAAATTCTTACTCTGTTAATATGATTGCCATGACATTCTTATGCACCTTATCTGTTATCTATATTCTGATTTTTTTATTCCATCCATGTGATTGTTGTTGTATTAAATTGTAAGCCACATTGAGCCTGCAAAAAGGTGGGGAAATGTGGGATATACAGTGGTGGAAATAAGTATTTGATCCCTTGCTGATTTTGTAAGTTTGCCCACTGACAAAGACATGAGCAGCCCATAATTGAAGGGTAGGTTATTGGTAACAGTGAGAGATAGCACATCACAAATTAAATCCGGAAAATCACATTGTGGAAAGTATATGAATTTATTTGCATTCTGCAGAGGGAAATAAGTATTTAATCCCTCTGGCAAACAAGACCTAATACTTGGTGGCAAAACCCTTGTTGGCAAGCACAGCGGTCAGACGTCTTCTGTAGTTGATGATGAGGTTTGCACACATGTCAGGAGGAATTTTGGTCCACTCCTCTTTGCAGATCATCTCTAAATCATTAAGAGTTCTGGGCTGTCGCTTGGCAACTCGCAGCTTCAGCTCCCTCCATAAGTTTTCAATGGGATTAAGGTCTGGTGACTGGCTAGGCCACTCCATGACCCTAATGTGCTTCTTCCTGAGCCACTCCTTTGTTGCCTTGGCTGTATGTTTTGGGTCATTGTCGTGCTGGAAGACCCAGCCACGACCCATTTTTAAGGCCCTGGCGGAGGGAAGGAGGTTGTCACTCAGAATTGTACGGTACATGGCCCCATCCATTCTCCCATTGATGCGGTGAAGTAGTCCTGTGCCCTTAGCAGAGAAACACCCCCAAAACATAACATTTCCACCTCCATGCTTGACAGTGGGGACGGTGTTCTTTGGGTCATAGGCAGCATTTCTCTTCCTCCAAACACGGCGAGTTGAGTTCATGCCAAAGAGCTCAATTTTTGTCTCATCTGACCACAGCACCTTCTCCCAATCACTCTCGGCATCATCCAGGTGTTCACTGGCAAACTTCAGACGGGCCGTCACATGTGCCTTCCGGAGCAGGGGGACCTTGCGGGCACTGCAGGATTGCAATCCGTTATGTCGTAATGTGTTACCAATGGTTTTCGTGGTGACAGTGGTCCCAGCTGCCTTGAGATCATTGACAAGTTTCCCCCTTGTAGTTGTAGGCTGATTTCTAACCTTCCTCATGATCAAGGATACCCCACGAGGTGAGATTTTGCGTGGAGCCCCAGATCTTTGTCGATTGACAGTCATTTTGTACTTCTTCCATTTTCTTACTATGGCACCAACAGTTGTCTCCTTCTCGCCCAGCGTCTTACTGATGGTTTTGTAGCCCATTCCAGCCTTGTGCAGGTGTATGATCTTGTCCCTGACATCCTTAGACAGCTCCTTGCTCTTGGCCATTTTGTAGAGGTTAGAGTCTGACTGATTCACTGAGTCTGTGGACAGGTGTCTTTCATACAGGTGACCATTGCCGACAGCTGTCTGTCATGCAGGTAACGAGTTGATTTGGAGCATCTACCTGGTCTGTAGGGGCCAGATCTCTTACTGGTTGGTGGGGGATCAAATACTTATTTCCCTCTGCAGAATGCAAATAAATTCATATACTTTCCACAATGTGATTTTCCGGATTTAATTTGTGATGTGCTATCTCTCACTGTTACCAATAACCTACCCTTCAATTATGGGCTGCTCATGTCTTTGTCAGTGGGCAAACTTACAAAATCAGCAAGGGATCAAATACTTATTTCCACCACTGTAAATGCAGCAAGTAAATAAATACATTGTGATGAGTCAAGCCATCCGGAGACAAAAGCTGATGATTTTGTAGGACACATGGAACTAAAGCTGGTTACAATTCTTTATAAACAGATAAACTGCTGGTTATCGCGTGAAAATCTTATGATGGCCACTTGTTGATAATGAGTGTAGAAGTTGCTTCTTTTGGTCTTTGAAGAAGATTGAATGGTTTGAACACATTTGATGTATTTGCAACAATTCTCAAAGGCATTCATCCAAAATTTGCCATAAGACAAAAAGGTGTTAGAACAGCAACAAACAGTTCCAATTTTGTAAAAGTCTTTCCAGAATTTGAACATTGGGATGATGATGGTTAAAAAGATGACGAAAATGACATAGCTGATGTGTTAAAATGGTATGAAGTTGAGATACTGGATGTCTGTAGGACTTTTATCTCCAGTGAAAATCCTGTCTATGAACTTCTTTGACAGCTGTGCCACGCCTGCGGTACCTTAAAATCTTGTGTCTGCAACTGATGCAGACAAAACTAAGATGATTTGGTGTACAAGAAAGTTTCTTGAAATGCTTTTGACAAATGTCAAGGACTTTGGAATAAATACAGATCATTGTAATTGGCTTCTGATGAAATTATTGATTCTTTTGGGCTGGGACTCAAGAAGTCCAATCAGACACAATGGAACTCTGTTTTCTTGGCAGACTGATGCAATTAGTCCATCAGCAAAATTGATTTGGTGTCCTTTGCATTGAAATTCTGACTGTAGGTAGGCTAACTTCTTTAGAAACAAGTAGGGAAAGTATGCAGAGCTTAGCTTGTGGAATTCTTTCCAACCCTTGTGCATGCGAATACCTATCTGTATTTGAATCAAATTGCCAGTATGTGTGTGTGCATATGTGTGTATCTCTGCTTTGTATGTTTATCTGTTTTGTTTTTGTAGATGTCCCTTTATGTGTGGGACTGATATGTTTGTATATTTTTGTATGTATGGGCACATGTGTGTGTCAGTGCCTATTTGTTTCTGTATGTGCAAATACTTGCATGTGTGGTTGTGTGTGTGGATTTTTTTGTAGTGGAGAAATTTCTCCAAATGGGTTATTTTTACTTATATCATGACAGTATTTAAATGTTTGTTGGTCCTCTGTGTGTATGATCACAAGAGGAGATGGGGGGAGGTGGGGTTGGTTTTGCTTGGTTTCTCTGCAATGTACGTATTGCCTTTTGCTATTGTGATAGGACATGACTTTCTAGATTACAGATAGCACGTAACTTATTTTTGAGCATAAGTAGACTTACTTCCTTCTGTCACTGTAGGGTAGCACAGTGAATCAGTGTTTGAATGCTGTAGCAATTGGAACTGATTCTCCCATTGAAATCTATTGGGACTAAAAGCCCGGATCTGTCAAACCTAAGCCCTGCTAGTCCGGTGGACCTCCAGATCCCCCTGCCCACTGACAATACTAAACAAGCTTGTGGTCCAGTGGGCTAGCCTGGTGGTCTGTTGGTGGGCCTGCCCCCTCAAACCCCTCAATATCTCAAAACAGGAGGATGGATGAGCACTCCCTCCCTCCTCCTGATGTTGCCCTGCCCAGTGCATCCCACCAGGCTAGCTCTCGGGTGGGTGGGGTCTAGTAAGAGTCCTACTGGATCACCAGAGCTCTCGGGTGGGTGGGGGGGGGGGTCTAGTAAGAGTCCTACTGGATCACCAGGTTTTTTGGTATTGTTGGTGTGGGCAGGGGCTTATGTGTGTGGGGAGGGTAGGGGGGTTTGGATGTTCATCGGATCTCCAAGCCCTTGTGTTTGAGGGGTAGGGGCCTGGAAGCATGCAAATGCATGCTGAACAGGGTCTCTCCATTCCTCCCTAATGCCCTGGCAAACTCTAATACCAGTTCTGAACTGATGTCAAGTTTGCCACGGGAGCAGCGCCCTTGTTTATCATGCTGTACATTGAGCGTTGGAGAGGAATGTTAATAACCCTGTTCAGCATGCATTTACATGCTCATTGCATTCAGAGCCAGTGAGCTCGTTATTTCACACACTCACTGTCTCTGAACAGTTTGCGGTAGCAAATGTGGGTGCTAATCCGGTGCTAATGGCCTCTAGCGCTTACATTTGCTTCTGAGCATCAGGGCCTGAAAGATGTCCAGATATGTTAGCCCTCCTTTTAGTTTCTGAACATTAATGTAAATATCAGTAGAATCCTGAAATAATCTAGTTAGTTGTCAATCCTAATCTCTTGAACCCTGAGCACATCTGACTGGGCCTCCCCTAAACTTTGTACCTTGGATATATTCCTAGTTTACGAATGTCTTAATCTAGCCCTGCCTAAAGCAGAAGATATTAGTTGGCAGTACAAATAGTGGGAGGCATTCTATAAATGGCACTGAGATTTTGGTGCCAGAAAAAATTGTCACAGTGTGCTATTCTATAAACAGTGCTCTAAGGGCCATTTATAGATTTTTTTTTTGTTACATTTGTACCCCGTGCTTTCCCACTCATTTCAGGCTCAGTGCAGCTTACATGGGGCAATGGAGGGTTGAGTGACTTGTCCAGAGTCACAAGGAGCTGCCTGTGCCTGAAGTGGGAATTGAACTCAGTTCCTCAGGACCAAAGTCCACCACCCTAACCACTAGGCCACCACCCTAACCACTAGGCCACTCCTCCACTTAGAGCCCATTTCCACACCAAAATTTGGGCACTGGTATTTAAGCCAGCTGAAACCTGGTGTAAATGTCGGCACCCAGTTCCAGGCATTTTGGTGTGGAAATGAGGCTACTTTGTAATCACACGCTCAACCTTTGGGATTGCCCCTGCCACTCCCCTGGCCATACCCCATTGTGAGTTGCGTTAGGGGATTTACGTGCACAGGGTTATAGAATAGGAAATGAGACACATGCACAAATTTCAAATATTGTCAATTAAATTCCATAATTGATAACATCAATTAATTGTGATTAATTGGCTTGTAAGCTAATTAATTTGTGTGCAGATCTTCAATCTGCATGCAAATCTCAGTGCCATATATACAATCTGTGGAAAACCAATAAGAAAGCAGTACTGCTCAGTCAGTAGGTTTCACAGTAGAAATAACAACTGAAAAAAATGAAATTTATATCTTAATTAAAATACAGCACATCAAAGCTAGGGAATTATTTGTAGTTGTGTATGAATATAACTGTCTGTCTGACCATCTATGTATCTATCCAGTGTGTGTGTCTGTATGTTTGTGTGTATATGTGTGTGGTGTGATTGTGTTAATGTGTTTGTGTATGTGTTGTGCATATGTTTTGTGGAGCTAATTGGAGGTTGGAAGGTAGTTTAGGGGATAGTAATGCAGTTATAAGGGGGTAGTGTGGGGGGGGGGGGGTTGAGGCAGTTTGGGCTGTTGGGCAGTTGTGGGTGTTGTTTTGGGGGTTGGGACACATTGGTGGGTGATGGGGTGGTTTTTGTGGCAGATTGTGATGGGAGGACAGTTGGGGTAGTTTTGGAGGTGGGGTAAGTTATGGGGCATGGGACAGTTATGGAGGGGCAGGTGTGGGGGGATATTTTGGAGACTGAAGACAGTTTGGGGAGACAGTTGTGTGGCTTGGGTAGTTTGGGGGTGATGGTGAGTTTGTAGGGGTTAGCTAATGGGGTGAGACAGTTTAGGGGTGGTGGGACAGTTGCAGAGGGGTCATTTGGAGTGGTATGGCAGTGTGGAGGTGCTAAGACATTTGAAAGAGTAGATTGGACGGTGGGGTGGGTTGAGGGAAGTCACAGAATAACTACAAGGATAAAGAATTCCAGCACCAAAAGTCCTATCTAGGGAAACACCTCATAGGGGTCGATGTAAGCCATATGGTAGAGCCACACACCGATGGCTAAGTGCACAGCTTCTTCCATGAGATTAATGAGATAATGCCAGTTTGGGGAATTTACTGCCAGTTTTTTTTTTTTTTTGTGACCAAGAATGGAAGTGGAAGTTAACAGTGGCTTCACTGTGTGCATGTCTGAAGAAAACGAAAGTGCCAGCATACATCTGTGCATGTTATTTTGTGTATAAATATTAGCCTCACTAAAACTTTATGTGGAAGAAATTTCTGAGAAGCTAATATTTATGTGCATCACAACATTCTGGTTCAAGCACAGATGTGTGCTGGCAATTTCATTTTCTTTGGATTTGTACATAATAAAGCCACCCTTACTGCAGAACCTATGTGCCTTATGTGTTTGGTAGGCTTTCCCTGATTATCGCGCAAATTCTGAGTGCTTTGAATTTGCAACTACTCATAGTTTATTGCATTGCTGCAGAATATTATATCCTCTTGACTAATCCTTCTACGCTACCATGGACCTAGCAGTGAGTATCTTGCATTGTGGACGTGTTAAAATCCCTTACTTCTGTGCACAGTGGAAGAATGTCCATTTACCTTGTTACTATTAATTTTCATATACTGTGCACCCATGTGTACTTCATGAGCTAACTGCTGTGGTGAACCCCTTTCTGCATCGTGTGGCCAGTATCATTCACATACACCTCAAAGTAACTGAGTGCTTCTGCTTGCGATGGCTTTCTGCATTGTCCCTGTAGGGGAGTCGAGACACCATGTCGCGGGAATCCAGCTGAATGCCTAAGAACTGTAAACGTGTAATTGGATCGCATGTTTTCTCTTTTGCTAAAGGGATACCGAAGGACTCACTTCGGTTATTGGAAAAGTAATGGAAGCGATGCTGAAGGAAAGGATAGTGAATTTCCTAGAAGCCAATAACTTGCATGATCCGAGACAACATGGTTTTACCAAAGGGAAATCGTGCCAAACGAATCTCATTGAGTTCTTTGGGTGACAGGAGAATTGAATCAGGGACGAGCTATAGACGTAATCTACTTAGATTTTAGCAAAGCTTTTGACACAGTTCCCCACAGGAGGCTCTTAAATAAACTGGATTAGCTGAAGATAGGACCCGCAGTGGTGAACTGGATTAGGAACTGGTTGACGGATAGACGCCAGAGGGTGGTGGTGAATGGAATTCGCTCGGAGGAGGGAAAGGTGAGTAGTGGAGTGCCTCAGGGATTGGTGCTGGGGCCGATTCTGTTCAATATATTTGTGAGTGACATTGCCAAAGAGTTAGAAGGTAAAGTTTGCCTATTTGTGGATGATACTAAGATCTGTAACAGAGTGGACACCCGGGAGGAAGTGGAAAACATGAAAAAGGATCTGAGGAAGCTAGAAGAATGGTCTAAGGTTTGGCAATTAAAATTCAATGCGAAGAAATGCAAAGTGATGCACTTAGGGAATAGAAATCCACGGGAGACGTATGTGTTAGGCGGCGAGAGTCTGATAGGTACGGACGGAGAGAGGGATCTTGGGGTGATAGTATCTGAGGATTTGAAGGTGACGAAACAGTGTGACAAGGCGGTGGCCGTAGCTAGAAGGTTGTTAGGCTGTATAGAGAGAGGTGTGACCAGCAGAAGAAAGGGGGTGTTGATGCCCCTGTATAAGTCGTTGGTGAGGCCCCACCTGGAGTATTGTGTTCAGTTTTGGAGGCCGTATCTTGTTAAGGATGTAAAAAGAATTGAAGTGGTGCAAAGAAAAGCTACGAGAATGGTATGGGATTTGCGTTAGAAGACGTATGAGGAGAGACTTTTTGAACTAAACATGTATACTCTGGAGGAAAGTAGAAGCAGGGGTGATATGATACAGACGTTCAAATATTTGAAAGGTATTAATCCGCAAACGAACCTTTTCCGGAGATGGGAAGGTGGTAGAACGAGAGGACATGAAATGAGATTGAAGGGGGGCAGACTCAAGAAAAATGTTAGGAAGTATTTTTTCATGGAGAGAGTAGTGGATGCTTGGAATGCTCTCCCGCGGGAGGTGGTGGAAATGAAAATGGTAACGGAATTCAAACATGCGTGGGATAAGCATAAAGGAATCCTGTGCAGAAGGAATGGATCCTCAGGAGCTTAGTCAAGATCGGGAGGCAGGGCTGGTGGTTGGGAGGCGGGGATAGTGCTGGGCAGACTTATTAGGTCTGTGCCAGAGCCAGTGGTGGGAAGCGGGACTGGTGGTTGGAAGGCAGGGATAGTTCTGGGCAGACTTATACGGTCTGTGCCAGAGCCGGTGGTGGGAGGCAGGGATAGTGCTGGGTAGACTTATACGGTCTGTGCCAGAGCCGGTGGTGGGAGGCGGGGCTGGTGGTTGGGAGGCGGGGATAGTGCTGGGCAGACTTATACGGTCTGTGCCAGAGCCGGTGGTTGGGAAGCGGGGATAGTGCTGGGCAGACTTATACGGTCTGTGCTCTGAAGAACACAGGTACAAATCAAAGTAGGGTATACACAAAATTAGCACATATGAGTTATCTTGTTGGGCAGACTGGATGAACCGTGCAGGTCTTTTTCTGCCGTCATCTACTATGTTACTATGTTACTATTCTATATATGTCACCTAAAAAATCGGTGATGAGGGAAAACATGATTAGGTGTATTCTGTAAACTGTGCCTAAAGTTAGGCGTGGTTTTCAGAATATGCCTAAATCTGTCCATGCGGCTAGAATTTAGACACAGCCAATTAAACCAATGAAAACCTGTTATAAATACTCATGCCTAACTTTAGGCACAGAACGGGTTATTCTATAACACTGCATGTAAATTTTTGGAATGCCCGTGACCTGCCCATGCTCCTCCTATAGCCACACCCTTTTTGGGATCCGCACAGTAGAATTTACACTGACTACATTATAGAATACACTTAGCGAGTAGTGCACGTAAATTCTAATTATTGTCAATTAGTCCTGATAATTGCTTGTTAGCTTCCAATTATTGGTGCTGATTGGCTCATTATTAAATTAAGTTATGTAGGCAAATCAGCTATGCATGTTGATTTGCACGCATAACTCAAGGCACCATATATAGAATTAGGTGGATAGTGCCTAAATTAATGGCTCAGGGAGCCCACCTTAAAATAATCAGAAATTTATAGAGCAGCTCTCCTCTGGAGGAGGGATCCAGAAGTAAGTATTGCTGTAAAAAGACATTCACCAGGAACCTCCTGTAACCAAGTGTTCCTAAGAAACCTACTAGAGACTGTAAGTAATTGAACAAGATCTATTGTTCTACCTCTGTCTGTATATAGTTTATGCTGAAATTGTCCCACGTTTTTGTAGGTATCAATATCAGCCAAGTTTAAGTAAACCTTTTGAATCAGAGCTGCAACTTCTGTCCTAGACTGATTTATTGGATGAAAAGAGAGTGCTGAGTGAGTGGATTATTGTGCCAGTCATCATTCCAGCTCAAGCTGGTCCAGGCCCTGCCCTCCCTACAAACAAGTTTACTAAAATGTAACCTGCCCTTAGGCTCACTGGGCAAACATGGGTTACATATGTTTTACTGTGTCTAAGTTTGTATGTGCAGAAGCTGTACTTGCTTCTCCCATAGGAATGCATTGTGCCTTTTTGGGGGGTGGGGGTGGGGTAGGGAAAGAGTCTTATTTCTTCGGGAAATCCCCTCTCCAAGCTGGCCCATTTTCGAACTCGATGTGTGTTTTCACTGGTTTTTCTCCATGCTAAGCTTCTTCCCATTCTGTTAATTTTCAGAGAGTTATTTTTGCCCCCAGACAGACAGAGATTCTCAAACCCTTTTGTATAGTTGTTTGAACTTTCATTGGGTTGCTCTTAAATTTAGCTTGCTAAAATGTGTCATTCATTAGTTATAGAACCTGCTTTAATTAGAAGACAGTTAAAAAAAAAACTTCTTCCTTTTTTTTCTAACTGAAGACTACAGTTTTAAAAACCAAAGTTCAGTTAATAGCCTAATGGTCAGATCAGTGAACTGGCAAGCCCTGTCAGATCTCAAAAGTAGCACTCCCTCTAGTTGCAGGAATTTTAGCAGGTCTGTATTTATTTTTATAGCTGTTTTAATCAGAATATATAGCCTAAGTAGTGAGCTGTGTATGCAGGGGCGTAGCCAGACAACACATTTTGGGTGGGCATAGGCAAGAAGTGGGTGGGCACCAAGTGTTCTCTCCTCCCCCCCCCCCAAAAAAAAAAAAGCCACCACTAAAAAATATCTCAGCTGGCAGGAAAATGCTTATTTGCACCTTGGCAGTCTGCAGCAGGCATGCGCTGAAAACTGAGCATGCGCAGGTGCAAGTACCGTGGAGAGTAGCGTCTCCGCTACCATCAGGGGGAAGTCTTCAGCTGGCAGAGCTTGGGATCTCCACCAACTAGCTAAACGTGTGCTACTCTTGGGTGGGCCTGAGCCCTAAGTGGGTGGGCCCTGGCCCACCCAGGCCCACCTGTGGCTACGCCACTGTGTGTATGTTTAAGTTTTCCACCTTTTTTGTTATTATTATGATGGAGAAAGTTTACTTTATTTGGAGGAAAGGACTTCAGTACATTTTCAGTGTCTTTTTCTGCCAATCGGCAGCGTTCTGAACTACTGAATTGAAACCATCACGTCTAAAAACCTCCACCTTTTATTTTTAAATTATTATTTATGTGTTTTTTTTAATTGTCTGCCGATAAGAAAGCTAAGTAACCACTGCAATTTGAAACAATTATGTCAATGTGTGAAAAGCAAACCATCTTATAAAAAGATAAATAGAAAAACATAAAGGTGGAAAAATTTAACATACACAGCTCACAACTTATTATTATCATTATTATTATTAGCATTTGTAAATACAACTTACATTGTATTTGATATTGGAGTGAGTGTGTCAGCCAAATATGTACATATATACATTGCATACTTAATGATCTGTTTACTAGGTCTGTTTACTAAGCTGCACTAGCGGCTTCCGTGCAACATTGCCAACATAGCCCATTCAAAGCGAATGGCCTGTGTCTGCACTAGCACACAGCCAGCCACGCTACTAGCTTAGTAAACTTGAGCACTAATATTAGATTACTGGAATTCATACAGTGTTGAATTTAGGAAAACACCCCCTTTCAGTTTTAATCATGAAATATAAAAAAGATCATTTGTAAGAAGTGAAGTATTAAGTTACAAACAAAGAGTCATAACAAATGTGGCCATCCTTCCCCAGGCCAGTGTTTTTAGAAGGCAGCACCGTTCATAGAAAAGGTGCAAAATAAACTCCCTGGCTGAGTCTCCATTTATCCAAAGCTTGTGGGTGGCTGGTGGGCAGCAGTGCTGTGGCAGTTGGAAGGTTCCATTGCAAGTTGCAAGGGGGAATTGTCCAGAAAGCGCTTTTAAAAATACTGAAAAAAAAAACCCCAATATTTTTTTTAAATTACAGAACAGCTACAGATGCACTGTATTAAAATGCTTTACAATTGCTGCTTCCCATCTGTTTTACTATTTAAGACTTTCACCAGATAAAGATTTGGTTTACCCTGGCCTGGCAGTCCAACTCCTCATAGCAAACCTCCAGTTGGTAGTGTACCACAGCGGCAGCACTTGGTAACTTCTGTTGGCAAGTTTTAGTGCTCCTGTTTATTCCCAATTACATGCATCTGATCAGAGAAAGAAAGAATTTTATGGTTAATTTGGCAGAGGACTGAAAGAGTTTAATTCTCATTGTTTTGTTGTCCACAGAAAAGAGTTGAAACCCAGGTAATATGTTCGTGATTCATGTTTCTGCACTTCAGAGCTGAAATAATCTGGATTAGGTTTGGTGGAATTATTTTTCTGCTCTATTAAATCGCCAGCACCGCTCAGGCAATGAATTTAGCAACAATAAACTTTAAAAAATTGCCTAACAACTTTTGTCCACTGAGTGGTGCCTGCTCTTCCAATAGTCAAGCCTCCAACCCACTCAGGAGTGTTTCTCCAGCTGGCTCTGATCTCTCTGCATCTGCCCCATTGCCTCCCATGGTGCACAGTCCTAGTAATCACCACTGCTTCTCATGATCAAGTTGTCTGTTCCTCCGGGCTCTTCATATTGTAGCTCTGATTTCTGCTTTGCACTGCAGCTGCCATTAGACTGGAGATGGATAGAAGAAAAGACAGGGCAGAGGAGTGAGAAATAGGGCTGTACCAAATATTTGTATTTAATTTGATTCAGCCCCAAATAGTGCCCCAAATATGTTATTCTTATTTGGCTGAATAGCAACTTAAATTCAAATATGAATAATCCGAGGCTTTACTGTGCTAAATCCTACTGAACTAAACACTTGGGGCCCGATATTCAGCTGGCAGGAGGCAGCCTGCATAAGTCTCGTGGTCTGCGCTTACCCCAGATATTTAATACCAGGCCATTTTTGGTGAACAGCATTGAATATTGGCTTTTTTGGGGGCCAGCTCTAACTTAGCTGGCCAGTTAACAGGCAAAGATAGGACTGCTATTTATGTGGTCTGATTTGCCTGCTAAACTTAGCTGGCCAGTGCTTAAATATTCGCGGATAGCTTGCTATATCTTGCAATATAGCAGGTTAGCCGCTATGGACTAGATTCTAATCACGCCTAAAAATTTGGCACCAAAATGAATTTTGCCTAAGTGCATTCTATAAAGCACGCCTTAATTTAGATATACTTTATAGAATAAGCATAAATTTCCACGTGGTTTATAGAATATGCTGCATATCTAAATTGAGTTGTGGGCAGTTATGCCAAGTAAAACCTGGTGAAAATGCTGACGCTGAAATATGCGCAGACCGGGTATATTCCATAACCACACGCATAGATTTTAGAAATGACCATGACCCGTCCATTCCATGCCCATGGCCGTGCCCCCTTTTCAAATATGCAACTTAGAATTTACATACAGCATGTTATAGACAGTTCTGCGTGTAAAATCTAATTATTGCCAATTAGTGTCTTGTTAATTGGCAGTTATCAGTTCTGATTTGATTGTTAACCAGTTAGGTTATGCGCATACGGAATATGCTTCCATTTCTGCTGGAAATCCGAGGATATGCGCTAACCGCGAATATTCAGCAGAGATAACCAGCTGTCTCCTGCTGATAGTGGTTAGCTAGTTAAATGCTATTTAGTTGTCCAGGAGCTGTTCCTGGCCAGTTAAATAGTGCTGAATATCGGGGGGGGGGGGGGTTGATCTCTAATTTCACGTTGCTTCTTTTATTATTTGTTGTATTAAAGCTTAATGCCCATTATTCATATTCGGCCGAATAATATTTTTCATTATTTGTATTCAGCCGAATAGTAAAATATGATATTCGATACAGCTGTAGTGAGAAATGGGGAGAATGAATTGCTAGGGACTCCATCTTGGCAGTTTATTATTCTTGATATTAATCTAAATGCAAATTAGAGGGACAACCTAACTTATAGGAGTATGAGGCGGATGGTGTTTTGGTGTACACACGCTAGCCTTTCTAGTGTCCGACACTCCACCCCCTTGGACTGGTGATAGTACCCCGATTGGGGTGATGTATAAAAATAGACATTGAATATATATATATATATATATACAGTGGTGGAAATAAGTATTTGATCCCTTGCTGATTTTGTAAGTTTGCCCACTGACAAAGACATGAGCAGCCCATAATTGAAGGGTAGGTTATTGGTAACAGTGAGAGATAGCACATCACAAATTAAATCCGGAAAATCACATTGTGGAAAGTATATGAATTTATTTGCATTCTGCAGAGGGAAATAAGTATTTGATCCCCCACCAACCAGTAAGAGATCTGGCCCCTACAGACCAGGTAGATGCTCCAAATCAACTCGTTACCTGCATGACAGACAGCTGTCGGCAATGGTCACCTGTATGAAAGACACCTGTCCACAGACTCAGTGAATCAGTCAGACTCTAACCTCTACAAAATGGCCAAGAGCAAGGAGCTGTCTAAGGATGTCAGGGACAAGATCATACACCTGCACAAGGCTGGAATGGGCTACAAAACCATCAGTAAGACGCTGGGCGAGAAGAAGACAACTGTTGGTGCCATAGTAAGAAAATGGAAGAAGTACAAAATGACTGTCAATCGACAAAGATCTGGGGCTCCACGCAAAATCTCACCTCGTGGGGTATCCTTGATCATGAGGAAGGTTAGAAATCAGCCTACAACTACAAGGGGGGAACTTGTCAATGATCTCAAGGCAGCTGGGACCACTGTCACCACGAAAACCATTGGTAACACATTACGACATAACAGATTGCAATCCTGCAGTGCCCGCAAGGTCCCCCTGCTCCGGAAGGCACATGTGACGGCCCGTCTGAAGTTTGCCAGTGAACACCTGGATGATGCCGAGAGTGATTGGGAGAAGGTGCTGTGGTCAGATGAGACAAAAATTGAGCTCTTTGGCATGAACTCAACTCGCCGTGTTTGGAGGAAGAGAAATGCTGCCTATGACCCAAAGAACACCGTCCCCACTGTCAAGCATGGAGGTGGAAATGTTATGTTTTGGGGGTGTTTCTCTGCTAAGGGCACAGGACTACTTCACCGCATCAATGGGAGAATGGATGGGGCCATGTACCGTACAATTCTGAGTGACAACCTCCTTCCCTCCACCAGGGCCTTAAAAATGGGTCGTGGCTGGGTCTTCCAGCACGACAATGACCCAAAACATACAGCCAAGGCAACAAAGGAGTGGCTCAGGAAGAAGCACATTAGGGTCATGGAGTGGCCTAGCCAGTCACCAGACCTTAATCCCATTGAAAACTTATGGAGGGAGCTGAAGCTGCGAGTTGCCAAGCGACAGCCCAGAACTCTTAATGATTTAGAGATGATCTGCAAAGAGGAGTGGACCAAAATTCCTCCTGACATGTGTGCAAACCTCATCATCAACTACAGAAGATGTCTGACCGCTGTGCTTGCCAACAAGGGTTTTGCCACCAAGTATTAGGTCTTGTTTGCCAGAGGGATTAAATACTTATTTCCCTCTGCAGAATGCAAATAAATTCATATACTTTCCACAATGTGATTTTCCGGATTTAATTTGTGATGTGCTATCTCTCACTGTTACTAATAACCTACCCTTCAATTATGGGCTGCTCATGTCTTTGTCAGTGGGCAAACTTACAAAATCAGCAAGGGATCAAATACTTATTTCCACCACTGTATATACATATATATATATATATATATATATATATATATATATTTCCTTGTCATCAAGCAGATGAAGCCATTACGTATGGGTTATGTCCATCAACCAGCAGGGGAGATAGAGAGCACTCAAACTTTCACAGTGCCCTCTTGGCCAGCTAGCTCCACTGCCTCTTCAGTATTCTCTATCTCCCTTAGTAGGGTGGCTGCAGCTTGTTCGAGCTCCAGAAAATCTGCCGGGAGGTGGTTCCTGGCTTGCCAGTTGTTAACCGGGGTGTTGGAGGCTATAGCAGCTTCACTTTAAAGGCACATAGGTTAGCCCTTTCCCTGCCTTACCCATACCTCTGTGGATGTGGACATATTGCCTTGCTTTCCCTGTCCTTACCCACCAACAGTGGATGCAGGCATATAGGTTCGCCCTTTCCCTGCCTTTCCCACTCATCTGAGCCTCCGGAGTCTTCAATACCTCTGCTTTCCTCACAGCTTAAAAAAAAAAAGTTGCGTCGCGTTTTTAAACGCAGAGACGCTGGAACAGAGGTTTTTGACCTGATTTTCAGCAGGATCGTAGTTGTACACTAGATCCTTTGAGGTAAGAGTGTTTTCCAACTCCTCCGGGGTGGGCCCGCGATCGGGGCGATTTTGGCGCGAAACAGCCACTTTGGATTTTAACGCCGTTTTTCGGCGATGGCTGCGGACAATGTAAAGCGCTGTTCCACTTGTGGCAAGTGCAAATCAGCAGCAGGGCTCTGTAAATCGTGCTGTATTGGCGTAGGAGCCGGCCCGTGGTGTGGCTTGTTCCCACCCTATCTAGGGATTGCTTTGTTACATCCCATACGTAATGGCTTCATCTGCTTGATGACAAGGAAGGGAAAATTAGGTTCTTACCTTGGTAATTTTCTTTCCTTTAGTCATAGCAGATGAAGCCATGAGCCCTCCCTGTATGATTGTCTGTATGCTGTGAATCTGTTTTTCAGGTTCTGTTCTAATTTCCTGAAGTTCCTTCCTTGGGAGAAAGTTGGAAAACAATCTTCAGGATTCATGTTCAGTTTAAATTTAGGAGGATGTGTTCATTCCCTCCAGCATGTTTTTTTTTGGAGGATGTGTTGATTCTCTCCAGGAGGCGCGTGTGTTCCCCTCCAGTTCTATAAATAGGAGGATGAGTTCATTCCCTCCAGTGTGTTGGGAGGATGTGTGATTCCCTCCAGGAGGCGCGGGTGTTCCCCTCCACTTATACAATAAGGAGGAGGAGTTTATTCCCTCCAGGAGGATGTGCATTCCCTCCTTTATGAGTTCATGCCCTTGTGATGGGCCATCGTTCGCTGTGAGGAAAGCTCTTGTGATTCCCATTGCGGTTTGCCATACTGCTTTGGAAGCTTCAAATACTGAAGAGGCAGTGGAGCTAGCTGGCCAAGAGGGCACTGTGAAAGTTTGAGTGCTCTCTTATCTCCCCTGCTGGTTGATGGACATAACCCATACGTAATGGCTTCATCTGCTATGACTAAAGGAAAGAAAATTACCAAGGTAAGAACCTAATTTTCCCGTGCTAGTGGCAGGGGCCGTTTTTCCCGCATGCCAGGGCTGTTTTTTCTGCAGCCGGTAAAAGCTAAAAAAAAATGGCCACATGGTACCGCCACTCTGTAGAGGCCCCCTAAATTTGCAGATGACATAAAATTATTGAAGGTTGTTAAAACACATATGGACTGTGAAAAATTGCAGGAAGACATTAGGAAATTGGAAGACTGGGCATCCAAATGGCAGATGAAATTCACTATTATGGCAACTTCTGTCATGCAAAAATTTGTTCACATTGGGTTTTCTTATGATATACAGTATGCTTGTTTGAAAGTGTCCTCCTTCACACTGATCAGAATATCTAGGAAGGGGATTTCTTTCATGTCAATAAAATGTTTTAATATATTGTAAAGTGGCATACTTATGAGTTATTGGAATAGTTTTACTGCTGTAATTGTCTATTACCTATGTTTGACTTATTCTTGCTGTATACTACCTTGAGTGAATTCCTTCAAAAGGGTGGTAAATAAATCCTAATAATAATAATAATGTGGATAAATGCAAAATGATGCACACTGGAAAGAATAGTCCAAATCATAGGTACTTGATGCTAGGGTCCACTTTAGGAATCAACACCCAAAAAAGAGATCTAAGTGCCATTGTAGACAATAAGCTGAAATCTGCCCAGATATACTTACTGTACCTAAATATTAAAGATACTTACAATCCTATTGAGGTGGTGTACAGTAGGTATGTCCCTATCTCTGTAGGGTTCACCATTTAAAATAATAGAGTTGCAGTGGAATATGAACCTGGATGTCCTGGATTAAAGTCCACTTTACTGACCACTAGGTTACCCCTCTGCTCTGCAGGGACGTCTGTATGGCCATTTTCATACAAATGCTGCCTGACAGAGGCCCTTGTCCCTGTTTCTTTGGCGTTCATAATTTGGACATTTTATTTTGGAAAATGGCTAAGTTTGTATTCAAACTTTTTATTGAATTTTATAAGGATACAATAACATATAACAAATGCAGAATAAGGCAAAACAGCATCTCACATAACACCTATGCTTTGCAGATATTACTCATATATGTGCACAAATAGTATTATTGCTTTTACAAATACAGAAGTGGGAATGTACCATGAGTAAATAAACTGTAGAGCATAATAATTCAAGTCAAATATACTTGAAGGAGAAATCAGTTCATCAAGTTAAGCATTATTGCAAAATTTCACAATAGGATTCCAAATTTTGTTGAACTGAGTGAGGTTACCATGATGCTCTGTCAGCAATTTTTCAATTTAAAAATATTGCAAATAGAGGACCACCAAAATTGAAAACAGATTTTTTTCCACTGATGTATTATACTAGATAAGGCAACTGCCATAATTATATCAAAAAGGTTTTTGGAACTAACCTGTAATAATTCAGGAAGACATAGATCTTAAAATTTTAAATTTATAAGAAATAGGGATCTTAATATAAAATATTAATCAAACTCTGTGCCACACCTCGTACCAAAATTGTGAAATATTAGGACATGAAAAACACATATCTTCTAATGAACCAATATCTTTATTGCATGACCAACGTAAATTTGACGACCTCTACTTCAGGAAGCAGGTAAAAGCCTGGCCTTTCTCCCAAGCCTTTAATACATAGGGTGACTGACTATATACCCATTCTACACCTGGACTAGTTTGCTACACCCACTGTAACTTAGACCAGTTCCCTATATCTTGATTAACTGTACAAAGAACTTGCCTTTAGTTTAGCCACCCATTTATTTCTCCCAACTAACTGTACCAAGCATCTTGTCCTCATCTGGCCCCTCAGCTATATAGTAAGCTGTATTGTAGAAAAGCATTGGTATTATAGCATTGTTACTTGAATGTTCTAATTGTGTGCTTATTATCACTATTATGCTTGCATTGTATTATATCTTTGTTATTTGAATTTCAGTGCTCTTAAATGTGTATATTTTTGATCCTGTTTCATGGTAGTCCTATTATTAGATTTCAGTTTGCTGTTTTCAAGCTTTTCTCTTTCATTGTATTTACATTTATACTTGTTCATTTTACTATTGTTATGCTGTTAACAAAATTGTAAGTTTTATGTTAAACTGTACCTCCTGTGCACTGCCTTGGGTGAATCTCTTCATAAAGGCAGTTAATAAATCCCAATAAATAAATAAATAGCTTGATGCTGCTTAATTGGTGTCCTCGGTGCTTTATGGGGTCCTTTTACTAAGTTGCACTAAAATGTGACTGGTGGTAGTTTTAGTGCTTGGGTTTCCTATGTTCTCCAGACACTTTATAGTGTGGCTTTAAAATCGCTGAATTTCTATTTCTACTATTAATAGCAATGCCCTAATTTTCAAATTAGCGTGTGGCCATTACAGCGTGAGCCCTTACCGCCACCTATTTAGCTAATTGTGCAGTAATCGGGCAGCGAGTGGCAATGGCCACTCACTGTTCAATTACCACTGGGCATGCCTACTCCCTGCCCCCTGTGTTAGTTTTATTTTTTAGTGTGGGAAACGGCGCACAGCAAGAGTAGAACTACCACAGTGGGCCTGGGCACACCCAGCGATAGAGCTGTTTTGACATGCGCTACCTGCATGGCAGCCCTACTGGCCTTTTTGCCAAAGGGCCCCTATCAGGCTCATTTTCGAAAGAGAAGGACACCCATCTTTCGACACAAATCGGAAGATGGGCGTCCTTCTCACAGGGTCGCCCAAATCGGTATAATCAAAAGCCGATTTTGGGCGTCTCCAACTGCCTTCCGTCGCAGGGACGACCAAAGCTCACGGGGGCGTGTCAGAGGCGTTGCGAAGGCGGGTCTTGGGCGTGCCTAACACATGGGCCCTGTCCTCCTGCTTTAGGCTTGCCTATCTGTTGTTGGTATCTGTTGTTCTCAGCATTACATTTATTAGCTTATAAGCCATCAGATTTCTCTCTTTTCCATCAAACATTGCTAATTCCTCCCTTCCCCCCACAAACAGTTTTAAACTTAGTGGGTGTGGCTATTGTGTCTGCTGGGGAGAAAGCTAATCAACCTTTGAGCAAGCAGCTTACAAAGAATATACCCTTTTGGAGATAGGCTGCAGGGCTAGTGTCTCTGCTGGGGAGAAAGCTAATCAACCCTTGAGCAAGCAGCTTACAAAGAATATACCCTTTTGGAGATAGGCTGCAGGGCTAGTGTCTCTGCTGGGGAGAAAGCTAATCAGCCTTTGAGCAAGCAGCTTACAAAGAATATACCCTTTTGGAGATAGGCTGCAGACGGCCCTGTCCTCCTGCTTTAGGCTTAGACCCTCCCACCCCTAGAGTGACGTTTCTTATATAGCCTCCCTAACACCCAGTAGCCCAACATACCAGATTCACCCATTCCAACATTCCAGCGTTCCAGCAATCCAATTCTGCTGACCATGACCATGGCCCTTGTGCACACTCTCTTCCTGATGCTGTCCCTTCCCAACCCAACCTACTTCTTAGCCCAAAAACACTTTACACTGCTGCTTCACTTTGCCCTCTCTTTACCATCATCACCTCACCTCTCCTATCCCCTTCCTTCTCCTTAGCCCTCAACCTTCAACATTTCCGTCCTACTGTTGACCCATCTCTATTCCTCCTACGCTCATCCCACCTTTGTCACCTTCGTCGCCCTACCTCCCCTACCCTTCTTCATATTCTCTTGCTCCTTCTCCTGCTATCCGCAGGAGAAATCAGTCCCAATCCAGGCCCCCCATACCAATCCTCATCCTAACTATACAGACCACTCCGGAATGTCTCCATCCTCATTTCTATTCCTCTCCTCTCCCGCTCTTCCCTCCCTTTCTCCTGCGCAAATGTTGCACCTTATCTACCCATTAGAGTGGGTTATGTCAATGCCAGATCTGCAGCTAATAAGACTGAAATCCTTACAGACTGGATTAAATCAGACAAACTTGATCTACTATTCATTACAGAAACTTGGACCCATAGTCCAAACGACCCCATCATAATTGATTTATGCCCTCCTGAATATAAGATCATACATTGGCCAAGAAAAGAAAGAAGAGGTGGAGGGATAGCACTTATTTATAATTCGTACTTCGTTCCCGAATCCATATCAGAGTTAATCACACCTCAGCTAGAAATTGCTTCATTCAAACTCCATAATCTTAAACTATGCGACCAACTAACTTGCATTCTGTTTTACAGACCTCCAATAAACTGGAATAACAGTCAATCCATTTTTTATTATTTTTTTTTTAATTTCTTTATTTATAATTTTTTTGTTTACATCCAATAATATAAACATGAAATATCAGCAATCAAATAAAGGCAATTAAATTACTATAACCTAAGCAAGTTAAATTATAAAGGAAAAAAGGATTTACATTTGTCCCCAATAGGTGGATCAAGATACTAGGAAATTTAAATCTGTATAGTAAATCAAAAATTTAAAACGGGAGGGGCTACGGATGTCTACAGCCGACGTTACAGCACTGTAATTAGGGAGGCAAAACAGTTGGCGACTTAACATTTCCACCACTGTATATAACAACAATTGGTCAGCACAACCTAACTCTCTCTCCTTCCTTACAGTTTGGAACACCAGATGCAAACTCATCCTAGACGAAATCGCTCCCCTTCGATCCAGAACTTTATGTAAACGTCAACCATCACCATGGTTTAATGACCTACTAAAAAACCTAAAATCACAAACTAGAAAACTAGAAAAAGCATGGAGTAGATCAAGAAACAACCTCACCTTTAACGCCTGGAAACAGTCATTTATAAGAACGCCATAAAAAGAGCAAAAAGAACCTACTATACTCAAAAAATCACAACCAATGGCACAGATATAAAGAAACAATATCAACTAATAAAGAGTCTCTTCAACTCTAATCCAGTTACCTTCTCACCTTCAAATTGCCTATCTGCAGACCAACTGGCTAAACACTTTTATAATAAAATTATTAATCTTCGTAACTCAATTCCCCATGATGGTAACTACATAGATACCTTTCTCAACAAATTGGATCCCAACATTAATGAAATTCCGGTTGACCGATCATGGACAAGTTTCACCTTCCTCACCACCGAAGAAGTTTCCAAGGTGATCTCTAAACTCTCCAGATCCCATTGAGACATATTTTCAAAGCACTTAGCCTTCCAAAGTTCCATAGAAACCTATGGAACTTTGGAAGGCTAAGTGCTTTGAAAATATGCCTGATAGTCATCTTGACTCCTGTCCCAGCCACTTTTAATGACAGATGCCCCTGAACGCTTCATCACAGATCTCACTGCTCACCTTAACTTCTTGTTACAACAAGGTTCCTTCCCTACAAAACACGGTAACATATTACTCACACCAATACCCAAAGACTCCAAAAAAACTATAGGTAATGTTACCAACTACTGACCAGTGGCTTCTATCCCCCTACTAATTAAATTAATGGAAAACAGAGTGACCTTTCAAGTCAACGGGTATATACAAAAATTCTCCATCTTTCATGAATCTCAATCGGGTTTCCGTCCTACCCATAGTACGGAAACAGTATTGCTTACTTTAATATCCAGATTCAAGCAAGAAATATCATTCGGAAATAGCGTACTCCTTTTGCAGTTTGATATGTCTGGAGCATTTGACATGGTCGACCATTGTATTCTTACTAGACTTCTGGATAAGTTGGGAATTGGTAGCAATGTTATGAAATGGATTGAAGGCTTTATTACCTCTAGATCCTATCAAGTCAAGTCATCTACAGCAATATCATCTCCCTGGTCATCAGATTGCGGTGTGCCTCAGGGTTCCCCCCCTATCCCCAATTCTATTCAACCTTATGATGATTCCTTTGGCTAAATCCCTTTCCAAACATGGTCTCAACCCTTTTGTCTATGCTGACGACGTTACCATATTTATTCCCTTCAAATCTAACCTGGCAGAAATTTCTGACAAAATAACCAATGGTATGAATATCCTAAATTCTTAAGGCGAGGCGACCGAGGCGGCCGCATAGGGCCCCGCGCGTGCCTCAGGTCGCCCCGCCCGAACTCCAGTGCGTCCGTCCTTCCGTCCTCCCTCCCAACGAATCCGATGCACGACGACGGCGGCATGGTGGGGGCGGTCCGCCCCCCCCGATGCCAGCGGGTGGGGGGGTGCTCCGAGTTGCTGTTCTCCTGTCTCCTGCCTTTAAAAACGCAATTTGGAAGCGCCAAAAGTGACAGGCAGCGCCTCGCGTCTGCCCGCCCTGCTACTAAAATCTGTTCGACGTCATTGGGCCTTCCAACATTGAGTCCCGCCCTCCTCTGAGGTAACTTCCAATTACCGCGAGGGCGGGCGGGACTCAATGTGGGGAAGGCCCGAACGACATCGAAGAGATTTTTAGTAGCAGGGCAGACGCGAGGCGCTGCCTGTCACTGTCTCTCCGACGCTTCCAAATTGTTTTTTTAAAGGCAGAGAGGGTGGTGGGCGGCAGAATGGAGCTCAGCTGGTATGTGGGTCGGGGAGGGGAGGAGGGACTCAGATGGGAGAAGGGTGGGGGTTCTCAGATGGGAAAAGGGTGGGGGTTCTCAAATGGGGAGGTGGAGAGGGGGTTCACGGATGGGAGAAGGGGTGGGGAGGGGCATGGTTGAAGGGGACTGGGGTTGGGGAGGGGATTCTCGGATGGGAGAAGAGGACAGGTGGGGAGGGGACTGGGGTTCTTGAATGGGATAAGGGGACGGAGGTGGGAGGGGTATTCACGGATGGGAGAAGGGGGTGGGGAGGGGGTTATTGGATGGTAGAAGGGACTGGGGTTGGGGAGGGGGTCACGGATGGGAGAAGAGGACAGGTGGGGAGAGGACTGGGGTTCTTGAATGGGATAAGGGGACTGAGGTGGGAGGGGTATTCACGGATGGGAGAAGGGGTGGGGAGGGGGTTCTTGGATGGTTGAAGGGGACTGGGGTTGGGGAGGGGATTCTCGGATGGGAGAAGAGGACAGGTGGGGAGGGGACTGGGGTTCTTGAATGGGATAAGGGGACTGACGTGGGAGGGGTATTCACGGATGGGAGAAGGGGTGGGGAGGGGGTTATTGGATGGTTGAAGAGGACTGGGGTTGGGGAGGAGGTCACGGATGGGAGAAGGGGATGGGTGGGGAGGGGACTGGGGTTCTTGGATGGGATAAGGGGACTGAGGTGGGAGGGGTATTCACGGATGGGAGAAGGGGGTGGGGAGGGGGTTCTTGTATGGTTGAAGGGGACTGGGGTTGGGGAGGGGATCACGGATGGGAGAAGGGGCGGGAAGGGGGTTCTTGGATGGTTGAAGGGGACGGGTGGGGAAGGGACTGGGGTTCTTGGATGGGAGAAGGGGACTGTCACTGGGGTCTGAGAAGGAGCCATATGGGGCCTGGGGCTGGTGGGAAAATGGGGCATGCGTGGGTCAGGTGGGAGAATGGTTCTGAAAAGGGGGCCATAATACAAGGCATGTGGATGAAGGGGGCTGGAACTGGGGGCTGAAAAGGAGGGTAGGTGGGATAAGGGGGCTAGTACCGGGACTGGAGGCTGAAACTGGGGACTGGGGGCTGAAAAGGGGACAGGGAGAAGTGGCTGGGGGGCTGAAGCTCGGGACTGGTGGGATAGTGGGGCTGGAACTGGGGGCTGAAAAAAAGGGGCGGAGAGAGGGGCAGATCCTGGATGGGGGAGCGAGAGGCAGGGCAAACCCTGGATGGATGACAGAGGGAGGGCAAATGGTGGATTGAAGGGGCAGAGAGAGAGAGGGCTGACAGTGGATGGAAGGGATAGAAAGGGCAGACAGTGAATGGATGGGGGGGATAGAGAGGGCAGACAGGGGCAGATGGTGGATGGATCATGGAAGGGGCAGAGATAGAGGGCAGATGTGGATGGAAGGAGCAGGGAGAGAGGGCAGACATTGGATGGAGGAGACAGCAGAGAGGGCAGACACTGGATGGCAGAGAGAGACCGAAGACAGATGCTGGATGGAAGGAAGACAGTGAAAGGAAGATGAGGAAAGGAGAAACCTGAGACAACAAACTGTAAATAAAATATATATTTTTATTTTTTTGCTTTAGGATAAAGTAGTATTGTAGATGTGTTAATAAATGTTTATAATATAGAACATGTAAACAAGGTAATCTTTTGATTGGACTAATTTTAATACATTTTTAATACATTTTGTCTAACTTTCGGAGAACAAAACCCCCTTCCTCAGGTCAGGATAGGATACTGTAACAGTACTATACTATATTGACCTGAGGAAGGATGTTTTGGCCTCTGAAAGCTAAATCTATTAGTCCAGTAAAATGGTATTATTTTATTTTCTATATTTGTTTTATTTCTATTTGTTAATTTGAAAAAGTGGTGATTGGTATTTGTTAGTTTTTTTTTTTTTTTCAAATTTACATCTGCTGTCTTTATATTTTGCACAGTACTAGGGGACATTTTCTGTTTCTGTGGTGTTGCATTGTATGCAGAGTCTGGCATCTTGGGGGTTCAGTTTAATTTTTGTCTAAATAGAAAGTTTTAATATTACTACTTATTATATAGTGGATTAGGGTGTGTCTGTGTTTATGAAAAAGACATGGCTTTCACTTGGCATTGACTGTGCAGGATCGACGACGATCTGTACTATTCTGTCTGGTTTCATTTTACAATAGGTGAATTGATGCTCTAGTGCTCACTGTAGTGTTTTAAGATGTTTTCCTTTTCTTTGTGTGATTTAGTAGAAATGGCTGCTTATGGTATGGTAGAATTGCTGTATAGGTCCTGAGTGTTTTGTATTCTCGGCATACCTAGTACTGGATTTTGGAGGGGGATGTTAAAAAATGACTGGGAGGGAGGGAGGGGGGCCTTGGAGCTGGGAGGGAGGGAGGCCCTGGAGCTGGGGGCCTTGGAGCTCGGAGGGAGCGGTCTGGAAGCTTGGAGGGGAGGGGTGGCCGGCCCTGGAGCTAGGGAGGGGGCGGAACTAGGGGCGGGGCTAGGGTGGGGCCCCATCAAATTGGTCTGCATAGGGCCCCGCACTTGCTAAGACCGGCCCTGACTGTAATAGTATCTTCGTTGGATGTAAGGGCCAAATCATGAAGAAACTTCAAACTGCTACTACTACTACTACTACTACTTATCATTTCTAAAGCGCTACTAGACGTACGCAGCGCTTTACACTTGAACATGAAGAAACAGTTCCTGCTCGACAGAGCTTACAATCTAATTAGGAAAGACAGACAGAACAAACAAGAGATAAGGGAATATTAAAGTGAGGATGATAAAATAAGGGTTCTGAACAAAGTGAATAAGGGTTAGGAGTTAAAAGCAGCATCAAAAAGGTGGGCTTTTAGCTTAGATTTGAAGACGGCCAGAGATGGAGCTTGATGTACCGGCTCAGGAAGTCTATTCCAGGCATATGGTGCAGCAAGATAAAAGGAACGGAGTCTGGAGTTAGCAGTGGAGGAGAAGGGTTGCAGATAAGAGAGATTTACCCAGTGAACGGAGTTCCCGGGGAGGAATGTAGGGAGAGATGAGAGTGAGAGAACATGGCAGCTAGACTTATTTATGGGAAACCTAGATTTGAAAGTGCAACACCTCTCCGTATGAAACTTCATTGGCTCCTTATTAGAGAACGAGTCAACTTTAAGGCCATCACACTAATCCACAAGATCATCCATGGAGCATCACCAAGTTACATGGTCAATCTTTTAAATCTTCCATCCAGAAACAGGTCAACATCTTCATGAACATACCTTAACCTGCACCTTCCCAATTGCAAAGGACTAAAGTATAAAACATATCATGCATCTAATTTCCCCTACCTGGGATCCCAACTCTGGAATGCTCTACCCAGATACATTCGATCAACTAGTGAGTACCTTCCCTTTGGGAAACTATTGAAAACCCATCTATTCAAACAGATTTACCCAAACGACTTGACCTACCATAAGCAAACATAAGCAACCCATCCATTTACTGGTTCATCTTATCATTAACAACAATGACTTAGAAAATACCTCCTACCAATCTTCTTACCCTCCATACTCTTCCCCTACCTCTTCTTTATCACTCTACGTCATTACCTATCCTTATCCTTTCTCTCATACCTCTTTTATCCCATTTACCCCTTGTTCACTTGTCCTACCACATACCTCCTTTGTTGATTCTGATACTACAGATTGTATTCTCTTGTTACTATGTAAGCCGCATTGAGCCTGCGATGAGTGGGAAAGCGTGGGATACAAATGTAATAAATAAATAAATAATGGGCGTCCTCGACCCATAATGGAAAAAAAGGCGTCCCTGACGAGCACTTGGACGACTTTATCTGGTCCTGTTTTTCTTACGACCAAGACACCAAAAGGTGCCCGAACTGACCAGATGGCCACCGGAGAGAATCAAGGATGACCTCCCCTTACTCCCCCAGTGGTCACTATCCCCCTCCCACCCTCAAAAGACAGCTTTAAAAATATTTTGTACCAACCTCAAATGTCATACTCAGGTCCATCACAGCAGTATGCAGGTCCCTGGAGCAGTTTTAGTGGGTGCAGTGCACTTATCGTTTATTCATTTTACTATACTGTTTCAAATTGTGTTTGCAAAACAGAACGGTTTACATATTAATATAAAAAATCATAATAAAAGCAAACATAAAAGAACTCCATCAATTTGATAGGAGAGCAAACTAAGACAGCCATTCTAAAAGATTGCAAACACCAATGCTTATTGGACCACCATTCATAACAAGTACATGACTAACATATAAATGTGCTGCATATTTAATCCTGCCTAAAAAAAACTGCCTTTCATCACAGATTATTGTCAAACGTATTCTGAAATAAGTATGTTTTCAAAAGTTCATGAAATTGGATGTAGGACTCTTCCAATCTAAGATTTTTTGGGAGACAATTCCAAAGAGAAGGGGCCATCCCCCCCTACCTGTTACACTTGTGGTGGTAAATATGAGCTCTCCAAAACCTACCACAAACCCACTGTACTCACATCTTGGTGCCCCCCTTCACCTCTAAGGGCTGTGGCAGTGGTGTACAGTTTTGGGTAGTGGGTTTTGGGGGGCTCAGCACACAAGGTAAGGGAGCTGTGTACCTGGGAGCAATTTATGAAGTCCACTGCACTCCCCCCTAGAGTGCCCGGTTGGTGTCCTGGCATGTGAGGGGGACCAGTGCACTAAGAATGCTGGCTCTCCCACGACCAAAGGGCTTGCATTTGGTTGTTTCTGAGATGGGCGTCCTCGGTTTCCATTATCACCGAAAATCAGAAACGACCAAGTGTAGGGACGACCATCTCTAAGGACGACCTAAATTTCAAGATTTGGGCATCCCTGACCATATTATCGAAATGAAAGATGGACGACCATCTTGTTTCGATAATACAGGTTTCCCCGCCCCTCCATCGGGACGTTTTGCAAGGACGTCGTCAGGAAAACTTGGGCATCGCTTTCGATTATGCCCCTCCATGTGATATAAAAAATGATGACTATAAAAATTGGGGTAGAAGCTAAGGGTTTTAAAGATTTAATCCAAAACCATTTCAGTTCTTTCTCCTGCAGAAAAGTGTTTGTTTCAAGGGATCAAATATTCTGTAACGCTAAAATACAAAAATCTTGTTGAGGCAAAGTAAAAGTATATAGGCTTCAAGCAATTTGGTTAGAATCACCTAGAGTATGTAGAACGTTTATTATATCTGGGGAAGAGGATTTAAGCTCGTGAGTCCGTAAAAATTTAGATATTGTTATCCAAAGTTGCAAGTATCTAAATATTTGACATGCACACAGATTATATGCCTGTCGAATATGTTTAAAAGAATGGAATGTCTGACCATCATAGATGTCTTTGATACTGAGAATATTATTGGAAATACGTTCTGTTCACACAAAAAAAGGATTTCTTGCCTATCTTGATCAGGGGATGCCCCCAAATCTAAAATATGTTTAATTTGTATTTTACAACGTGAGTCTATAACCAAGAAGGTTTGCAATATAGCAAAATTATAGGCCATTTAGTAGTAAGTGAAACAGATGACATTTTACAGAGGTGTTCTAAAGGGAAAGGACTAATCAGAGATTGTTCCATTTGAAGCCAGATGGATGAAGAATTAGAGATTTTAGCAGACCATTTACTGGCTGTCTTAATTTAAAAAAGCCTGTTTGTATTTAGTGTAAAACAATTTTATTGAACAAATAGAAATCTTTCAATTACAAAACCAAGCTGTTGTTCCATGCATTACAAGGTTAAATCCGACCCCAAAACCTACTCCCACTCCCTCACGTCTACACGTAATATCTTGAACAAACAACAGAAACCGCAAATTGTGGAGAGCCTGGTTTCTTATGACTCCCCCCTGACAATAAGAGCTACAGTAGAGAAACCACCTTGTACAGACATAGTGGCCGAGAGGTGCAAAGGAATAGACCCAAGAATACTTATACCCACCCCACCTCCCATTAACCCCACAACCTCCCACCCCTCCAACTCCATGATTATAAAGCCAACTAGCACTGACCAATGCAATAGAGATCAGAGCCATTGGCATGTAAGACAGCAAAGCCTATTTGTATTTATAGAAATCAGGAAATTTAGGGCCACCTAAATGTTTAGGAAAGCACAATTTACTAAGCACTGGTAGGGCTAACGTATAGGTAGCACATGCCAAATCAACACTACTGCTGGGGTAGTGCGGGTGCCCGGTGGTAATTCTGAATTTGGCGCATGCTGTATCCTGCAATAGAAAATAATTTTCTATTTTCTACTGCGGGGGACATTCCCGGCGGTAATCAGCAGCTCGGCCACATTGCCGCTCGCTGCCTGATTACCTCATGAGTAGAGCATGAGCCCTTACCGCCAAGCAGCTAGGTGGTGGTAAGGGCTCAGGCAGTAAACAGCTTTGCATTACTTTTAATTTTAGCACACGGCCATATACTGCCCCCATTAAAAAAGGCCTTTTTACCTGCCACGGTAAAAAATGGCCCAGCATGTGCCTCCTTCTCGCGGCCACAGCACAGTCCACTTTTTACTGCAGCTTAGTAAAAGGGCCCCTTAGTTTTCACAAAGAAAGTTTTAGGAAATTGGAAAGGTAGAATACTTAAAATTTAAATTAGGTGAGGGGTTATCACCGTTGTAATGGATTCAGTTCTGCCCTACCAACTTAAATGGAAAGGGGATAATTTTAAACAAGATTATTGAGTTTGTTGGAAGGTCTTGTCTATGTTAACTTGAAGGGTTTGTTGCCATGTGGGACAGAATAATATATCTAGATATTTAATTTGGTTGGGGCACCATTTTATAGGTACAGAGGAAATTTGAGAACTACTATATAAAACGCTTAGTGGCATCACTTCAGTTTTTGACCAGTTCACTGTATAAACAGAAAGGGATCCAAAAGATTCTAAAATCTTGAACAAAAATGGTATTGATGTTTCAGGGTTAGTGATATACAGCAAGACATCATCTGCATAAGCAGAAAGTTTGATGGAAGTATTACCTCTAGGTATACCTTGGATCTCCTTATTTTCTTTTAGTGCAATAAGTAGTGATTCCAGTGCCAAAATAAATAATAAAGGGGATAAAGGACAACCTGCTTAGTACTTCTAAATAAACTAAATTAATTTATCAAAGTAGAATTTATATATAACCTAGCTGTGGGGGAGGAATAAAAACAGAAATCATCTATAAAATTGTCACCAAAATTAAACAATTTCAAAACCTGGAATAAAAAAGGCCTTTCAACATAATCATAAGCTTTTTCTGCATCTAAAGAAACAACCCATGCAGGAGCTGAGAGATCTTTTGTAATCTGTAGAACATGGCTAAAGACTCTAGTATTGTTCGTGGATAAATGACCCTGAACAAAGCCACTTTGTTCAAGAGCAACTAGAGAACTAATTACAGGATTTAATCGATCAGCTAGAATTTTCATGTAAATTTTACAATCATAGTAATGAAATTGATGTGTAATTCCCAGTGAACATAGAATCTCTACATGGTGTTGCAAGTAGAATTATAACAGCTTCAGACATGGAAGTAGGAGAGCATTTATCCTTGATTATTTGATTATTTAATTGGAGAAGCCAGGGAGATAATAATGTAGAAAACTTTTTATAAAAGTCATCATTAAATCCATCACTACCAAGTGCTTTCAAAGATGATATCACTGTTTGAATCTATTTAATTGCAGTTGGAACATCCAATGAAGATAAGAGCTCTGGATTTGTAACAGGTTATAGATTTTAAGAAAGAATGGACCTGATCTGAAGAGAATTTGGGATACATTTTCAAAGCACTTAGACTTATAAAGTTCCATAGATTACAATGTAACTTTGTAAGTCTAAGGGCCCTGTTTACTAAGGTGCACTAGCATTTTTAGCGCATGCTAATGTTAGATACACCCATGTATTCCTATGATTGTCACTAGTGTTAGCGCATGCTAATTTTTAGCACATGCTAAAAATGTTAATGCGCCTGGGCGGCTAAATGGCAGATGACGTTTAATGTGAGAAAGTGCAAGGTGATGCATATGGGAAAAAAGAACCCGAATTATAGCTACGTCATGCAAGGTTCCACGTTAGGAGTTACGGACCAAGAAAGGGATCTGGGTGACGTCGTCGATAATACACTGAAACCTTCTGCTCAGTGTGCTGCTGCGGCTCGGAAAGCGAATAGAATGTTGGGTATTATTAAGAAAGGTATGGAAAACAGGTGTGAGGATGTTATAATGCCGTTATATCGCTCCATGGTGCGACCGCTCCTTGAGTATTGTGTTCAATTCTGGTCGCCGCATCTCAAGAAAGATATACTGGAATTGGAAAAGGTGCAGCGAAGGGCGACTAAAATGATAAAGGGGTGGGATGACTTCCCTATGAAGAAAGACTAAGGAGGCTAGGGCTTTTCAGCTTGGAGAAGAGACGGTATATAAAATAGTGGAGTGGAACAGGTGGATGTGAAGTGTCTGTTCATGCTTTCCAAAAATACTAGGACTAGGGGGCATGCGATGAAACTACAGTGTAGTAAATTTAAAACAAATCGGAGAAACTTTTTCTTCACCCAACGCGTAATTAAACTCTGGAATTCGTTGCCGGAGAACGTGGTGAAGGCGGTTAGCCTGGCAGAGTTTAAAAAGGGGTTAGACGGTTTCCTAAAGGACAAGTCCATAAACCGCTACTAAATGGACTTGGGAAAAATCCACAATTCTAGGAATAACATGTATAGAATGTTTGTACGTTTGGGAAGCTTGCCAGGTGCCCTTGGCCTGGATTGGCTGCTGTCGTGGACAGGATGCTGGGCTCGATGGACCCTTGGTCTTTTCCCAGTGTGGCATTACTTATGTACTTATGTACAGCGCAGCTTAGTAAACAGGGCCCTAAGTGCTTTGAAAATACACCTCTTTGTGTTGCTATGTTAGGACAAATAGTTGTATATAATTAGTTTATAACTGAGTCCCCCTGATATTCAGCCAGTGGCAGTCAGCATTTTTTTAAACACTGTTCTTTGCCAGCTAAATTATCCCCTGATATTCAGTGTCAAGCCATTTTACAGAGGTGCCACAAGGGGCAGGAGCAAGGGGGCTGTGCTTCTGCCCCCAATGATCCCACTGGACCACCAGGGAGGTAGGGGGGGTCTTCTTGATTGCAGGCTGGGGGGGGGGAAGGAAGGAGGGAAAGAGGGGGAATTGGCACGGGGGGGGGGGGGGGAGATGGGGTTTGGCTTGGGACTTGCAGTGCTGTTTTGCCCAATTTCATTTGGTGTGCTGGTCACCTGGGGCACACAGCCTTGGTTTCATCAAAGACAGTTTTTGGAGTAATGGGGTTTCAGTACTCGGTACTGTTGTCTTTGTTTCATGAATCTCACTTGAGATTTTTATGGGGCAGTGCTGGTGTCAGGTTCATGTTTCCCCTGCCTGGGGCTAGTTTCCGTGGTAGGAGCATGGTTTTCACTGGTCTGGATTTTGGGCTTGCGCTGAGCTGCAGTCCTTTAGCCTCTTTAGGCTACATTACTGCAGTTCCTTGGTTTTCTTGCCTCATGTTGGATTTGGCAGGGCCTCTCTCTGTCTTGGACTTTCAGCTAAGGGTATTATCAGCTTTTCCATCCTGTTTCAAGGCTGTTCCTTGATTTTCCTGTGTGGTCCAGTGTCTTGGCTGTTTAGGCCAGTTTCCGACAGGTTCTGGTTTGGTGACACAATTTGAGTGGGCTGCTAGTGGCCTTTTGGAGGACTGTAATATCCCTGTGGTGACGGTTGCTGCTTCTTGATGCCCTGGGTGGTAACAGCACCGCCTGAATGGTGCAGTTGCCTTCTTGTAGAGACCTTTGTCTACAGTCTGGTAGACTGTTTCTCGGAAGCATCCTGGGAGGTGGCAGACTTTATTCCTTTAGTCTGACTCCTGGGGTCTTTCTAGGGAGTTGTTTGTGACAACTGGTGTTTTTGCATTGGGTCAGCATTTGTTGCAGCCCCATAGCCGCTTTGCAGCATGGGGTTCACCACTGGTTGGTGGCACCCTTGTGGGCTACACAGTGGCAGCCTTGGTCTTGATGGCATTCGTTCTGTAGCTGGTTCCTTGGTTGCAGAGTCCATCTCCGTCTTGGACGTAGGCATTAGCTCTCTCTATGGAAGTGGGCTTGACTCTTCCTTTGTCTTTCGTGTCTTACTCTTGGGGGGCCGGACATCGAGCCTTGCTCCGTCTCTGGATGTCAAGCCTTGACGTCAGGCCGTGCTCCATTTCTGGTTGTTGGGCCTTGCTCCGTATCTGGACTTCGGGCCTTGCCCCATTACTGGATATTGAGCCTTCCCCAGTTGGGCCTTCTTCCATCTCGGGGGTCAAGTCTTGCTCCATCTTGGATTTTGAGCCTGGCTGTAGCTAGGGTGGTGGTGCCCTAACCTTTATGGGTATCGGTCTTGGTGTTTTGCAGTCATTTGGGCCTTGTGGTTAAAGGGTTAGCTAGATTGCTCATTCTTGAGACTGTCTCTGTCTCTGATTGCCAGCCTTTCTCGCGGGATGGCGGGACTTTCCCTCCACTGGCTGTCGAGCAGGACTGTTTCATGTTGTTGTCCCGATTCTGCCGTTGACTAATATTTTTTCCCTCCACCATGGGCATATGGTATTGCACACTATTGGAGGTCGGAATGGCTGTATGGAGTCCTGGCTGTAGATGCCAAGCCTTGTCTGGTGTCTGGGTTTTGCATCTGTTTCAGCTGTTCAATTTAGGCAGATCGGCCTTGATTCAGTTTCAGGAGGTTGAGTTTTGCTCCTCCTCTGGCTCTAGGAACTTCCCTATTTGTGGAGGTTGGGCCTTGATCCATATCTGACCGGCTTCCAGTCTTTGTCCCTGTAGCTCCAGCCTGGCTTCTTCTCTAATAGTAGAGCAAGGCTCCCACTCTGCCTGTTGTTTTTGTTTTGGCGGTTTGACTTTGGCCTCTGAGCGAGAGGTTGGGCTGGGTATGGCCTCGGATGTCGGGGTTGCTGGCTGTCGCGTCTTCTTCGGTCTTTTGTGGGCAAGTCTTCCTTCCTTGCCAATGTGGGTTCCAAGCCATCTTGGCTATGGCTCTAACTTGGGAGATGGGCCTTGGGCTCCTTGTGGGAGATCGGGCTCACCTTCATCTCTGGTTGGGTCTTGCTTGGTATCCAACTGTCGAGTCTTGTTCCACCCTTGGTGGGTGAGCCTGCTATTCTCTTTGGCTGTTGAGACTTGGACTGGGTCTGGCTGGCCTGCACGGCAGCTCTAGCTCCTTGGTCTTGCCCGCTCGCTGGCTGTAGCTCTTTGGTCAGCCTGGTCTATGGCTATGGTGGTCTCCTCCGATGCTGTCTGTTGCGCCTGGCTCCGTCGCTGTCTCTTGAAGCTTTAGGGTCGAGCTCTGCAGCTGCAGGTCGAGGCTGTCTCCTTGTGACCTGGACGGATTTCCACCGCCAGATGGCAGTTTTGATCCCACAGTTCAGGGCTTGTGGAGGTACTTCTCTGGTGGTTGGGCTCGGTTTCTTCTGCGGGCATTGGCCTTCCTCATTAGTTCATCATGTGGCTTCATACTTGGTTTAGGGGCAGAGTACTCTTCTTACCGGTGATGGGGCCTGGCTGCCTCTTTCTTTCATAAGTACATAAGTAATCCCACACTGGGAAAAGAACAAGGGTCCATCAAGCCCAGCATCCTGTCCCTGACAGCGGCCCATCCAGGCCAAGGGCACCTGGCAAGCTTCCCAAACGTACAAACATTAAAACGGTAACGGAATTCAAACATGCGTGGGATAAACATAAAGGAATCCTGCTCAGAAGGAAGGGATCCCCAGAAGCTTAGCCGGTGGTGGGAGGCAGGGCTGGTGGTTGGGAGGTGGGGATAGTGCTGGGCAGACTTATACGGTCTGTGCCAGAGCCGGTGGTGGGAGGTGGGGCTGGTGGTTGGGAGGTGGGGATAGTGCTGGGCAGACTTATACGGTCTGTGCCAGAGCCGGTGGGAGGCGGGGCGGGGATAGTGCTGGGCAGACTTATACGGTCTGTGCCCTGAAAAAGATAGGTACAAATCAAGGTAAGGTATACACAAAAAATGGCACATGTGAGTTTATCTTGTTGGGCAGACTGGATGGACCGTGCAGGTCTTTTTCTGCCGTAATCTACTATGTTACTATGTATCTCTCTTAGGAGTGTGCATGAGTGCATCTGTGCTTGTTGCACATTGCTTCATTCTGACATCTTTGGGTCATGACTTGCTCTTTGCTGGTTGTGTACTCAGGGTTTAGAGTGGCTCCATATCTGCAGGTTTAGCGCAACTCCTCTGCCCATTCAGCACGCTATCTGCAGTGCGGGTCCCTATTGGCCAATTTGGCGCAATTTCTGCTCTCCACTTGGTGTACAGCCCCATCTCTGCATGTGGCTGGATATGTGGTGTAGCTCCATCTTTGGTGGTGGAGCATGATGCTCAGGCTTTCTGCCATTGCTCTATCTCTAGCTTTATGTTTGGATGTCGAACGTAGCTATATCTCTGGATGTCGATCATGGTTTCATTTCTGGATGTCTAGTGTGGCTCCATCTCTGGATGTCGAGTGCAATTCCATCTCTGGATGTCGAGCATGGCTGCATTACTGGCTATTGGATGTACTTCCATCTCTTGGGATTGAATGTGACTCAGTCTCTGGGGTGTGACTCCATCTCTGGGCTTCAAGTGTGGCTCCCTCTCTAGCCATCGAGTGCAGCTCCCTTTCTGGATATTGAGCGTGGCTCCCCCTTTGCATGTTGAGTGTGGCTCTGTCTCTCAAGGTCGAGCGTAGCTCCATCTCTGGAGTCCTACTCTTGCTCCAGCCCCTGATATAGAGCCTTGCTCCATCTCCGGAGGTTGAGCGTATTCCGTCTCTGCATGTTGAGTGTAGCTTCATATCTAGATGTCGGGCCTTGCCCCTTTTTGGGATGTTGACCCTGACCCCATCTTTGGCGGTTGTGCCTAGCTTCATCTCTGGCTGTCAATCCTAACACCATCTCTGGTTGTCAAACTTTGTTCTGAATCTGCATATAGAACCTAGCTCTGTCTCTGGATGTTGAGCCTAGCTCCTTCACTGAGTGTTGAGCCAGGCTCCCTTTCTGGAGGTCGTGCATGGCTCCCTCTCTGCAGGTTGACTATGGCTTGCTCAAGTGTGGATCCATTTCCGGAAGGGTGGCATGCTTCCTCTCCATTTTTATTTGTAGAGAGAGTCTCCACTGCCAGAGCTGGAGTGAGTCTTCATCCTTGGATGTGGGGGCATTGCCCCATCTCTGGTTGAGGAGCATTGCTCTCTCCCTGACTGTGGAACATATTTCCATTTCAGACTTTTGTTCATGGCTCCATCTATGGACAGAGAGTGGAACTCCATCTCTAGCTGTTTGGCGTGGCTCCGTGCCTCCATTTTGAGCGGGCCTCCAGTTCTACTTGTGGCGCCATCCTTGGGTGAGTGTACATCCATCTTTGGATGAGGAAAGTACCTCATCTCTGGGTGGTCGAGGTGTTCCAATCACTGGATGGTGCCTGGGGCCTGTCTGGACCTTTGACGGTGTAATCCACGAGGTACAGGGAGGGTTGTAATCCACAGAATACTGTACTTTGCCCCAAATTCCTGCGCTTGGCAGTCCTGTTACGATCAAAAACACATAGGTGGTTAAATATGTCTTCTCGGCTTTAATTCCAACTCAAACACTCAGCAGTACTTAGGCGGCCGCCTAGAGCTGCCGCTGAGACATTGGCTTTTCATTGGGGTTTCTCTAGCTGTCCTCTATCTGTCTTTTTCCCACAGCAGGTAAGAATAAGCCCTCAGCGGAACGAGTCTCGCATAGTGTCATAGGGTCCACAATAAAGTCCAAACCATATTAAACCCCAGACTGCGGCAGTCCCTCTTCCCCAGTCTCTCTTTCTTCCCCTTGGGGGGTGTTTGTGCTCCCCCACCCTCAGGTCCTTTCACCTCTTAATCCTATTAAATAACACGTTTGTTCTCTTGCTCTGCTTTCCTTTTCTTCAACACAGTCCCAGTATATACAATGCAGCTTGTTCGGTTTCCATCCTTTTCTTCATTCCCCTCCTATCACCAGGCTAGGGAATGAAAAGGGTCCCCACGCTTTCCTTGTCAACACCAACTCCTGACAACCTTCCACCGGACCCGGGTTGAAACCTTCATTTATTTGTTCATTGCCATTGTAGCCACCTTTTCCCTTCCCTCATCAGGACAGAAAACCAAGCTTCCATAAGTCCTTTTAATTGTTTACCTTTAACTCGAGCCAGAACAGAAATGTCCATAGGCTCTTCTCCCAAGACCTCCTTCCTCTCCAACAACCCTTCACTCTCTCCTGTTTTCCAATCCATAGGCTCTACTACAGCCCTCTCCCCCAGCTGTCCCTCATCATCATGATTAATCCTCCCCAGATCCTCCTCCCTCTCCTGGGAATTCTGGGGCTGGTAGTGTGGAGAACTCTTCCTGGTTCTACCCTGCTTCTCCCTCAATGGCTTCTGGGAATTGTAGTCTTTGGATCTCAATGCTCTCTCTGGGGAAGGTGACAAGCTGCTCTCTTTGACATGTTTAAACCTTGTGGACCTGGGACTTCGTGTTCTATACTCCCGTGGGGTTTTAGGGTACAAAGGGGACTTTCTCCCTCCTTCCTCAGCCATTTCCCAATCCACGCTCCTGGTCTCTTCACAACGGTTAGCTATGCCTCTGACTATATGACCTTGGCTCTACCTATTTCTCTCGGGTAAATTGTTCCTGTTCTGGGCTGGGGAAAGGGATGTTTCCACCGCTGGATTACGACCATGGCTCCCTGTCTTTAGGGGGTGCATTGCTTGGTTTCCGATTCCAGATTGACTTTGATCAGGTATGTGGTGCATGCCTCCGTCACTGTTGGTGGGACACAGTCCTCTTGGTCTGCTTGTTGGGGGTCCATTACAGTTTCAGTTCGACGCCGGGAGGACCGCTCACCCTCCATACAAGAGGTGTCGACGCGCCGGTCTCCGGACAGCCCGGTACCGTGTCCTCGTCAGATTCTGGCTTCGACTCCTGCACCGCTTCCACAGCCTTTCTTGACAGACACTCTTGACGAGCGCCTCCGAGCCATTCTTCCAGGGGTCCTGGAATGGCTGCTGCAACCCTCTGTTCTGGTACCGGCAGTGCTTGCGCCTACGGTATCATTGATAGATGCGGCGGCTGGCTCCCTGCCTGTGGTGAGGCCTTTGACGTCGGTGCCGCTTGCAGCATCGGCCTCGGCTGCCACCCAAGTTGACTCCCTGTCTACATCGATGGAGGGAGTTTCATCGCCGCTGACACAGGAGTCAGCTTCTCAGCATCACCATCGGGGCCATAACTCCTTGGCGTCGAGGCGGGCTCGGCTTCGGACTGCAGTCAGGGAACTCCTGTCCGATACCGAGGGAGAGGCCTTGTGGGAGGCAGAGGAAGACCCCAGATATTTCTCTTCTGAGGAGTCTTGTGGTCTTCCCTCTGATCCCACTCCTTCGCCAGAGAGAAAGCTTTCTCCCCCTGAGAGTTTGTCTTTCTCGTCCTTTGTGCGGAAAATGTCTAGGGCCAGTCCCTTCCCGGTGGTAACTGAGGATGAGCCCAGGGCTGAGATGTTTGAGGTCCTGGACTATCCTTCGCCACCTCAGGAGTCATCCACTGTCCCTCTACATAATGTTCTCAAGCAGACATTATAAGTACATAAGTAATGCCACACTGGGAAAAGACCATCGAGTCCAGAATCCTGTCTACGACAGCGACCAATCCAGGCCAAGGGCACCTGGCAAGCTTCCCAAACGTACAAACATTCTATACATGTTATTCCTGGAATTGTGGATTTTTCCCAAGTCCATTTAGTAGCGGTCTATGGACTTGAACTTAGGAAACCTTCTAACCCCTTTTTAAACTCCGCCAAGCTAACCGCCTTCACCATGTTCTCTGGCAACGAATTCCAGAATTTAATTACGCGTTGGGTGAAGAAAAAGTTTCTCTGATTTGTTTTAAATTTACTACACTGTAGCTTCATCGCATGCTCCCTAGTCCTAGTATTTTTGGAAAGTGTGAACAGACACTTCACATCCACCTGTTCCACTCCACTCATTATTTTATATACCTCAATCATGTCTCCCCTCAGCCGTCTCCTCTCCAAGCTGAAAAGCCCTAGCCTCCTTAGTCTTTCTTCATAGGGAAGTCGTCCCATCCCCGCCATCATTTTAGTCGCCCTTCGCTGCACCTTTTCCAGTTCCACTATATCTTTCTTGAGATGCGGCGACCAGAATTGAACACAGTACTCAAGATGTGGTCGCACCATGGAGCGATATAATGGCATTATAACATCCTCACACCTGTTTTCCATACCTTTCCTAATAATACCCAACATTCTATTCACTTTCCGAGCCGCAGCAGCACACTGAGCAGAAGGTTTCAGTGTATTATCGATGACGACACCCAGATCCCTTTCTTGGTCCGTAACTCCTAACGTGTAACCTTGCATGACGTAGCTATAATTCGGGTTCTTTTTTCCCCACATGCATCACCTTGCACTTTCTCACATTAAACGTCATCTGCCATCTAGCTGCCCAGTCTCCCAGTCTCGTAAGGTCCTTCTGTAATTTTTCACAATCCTGTCGCGAGTTAACGACTTTGAATAACTTTGTGTCATCAGCAAATTTAATTACCTCGCTAGTTACTCCATCTCTAAACCTTTCCTGGTTCTCTTCCTACCTCTCCCTCCGCACCTTCAGTGTTCACTCTGGTGGATCCTCTTCTACTTCTATCCCTCTGCCTGTCGGCGTACCTCAGGGTTCTGTTCTTGGTCCCCTCCTCTTTTCTATCTACACTTCTTCCCTTGGTTCATTAATCTCATCCCATGGCTTTTCCTACCATCTCTGTGCTGATGACTCCCAAATCTACCTTTCTACCCCTGATATCTCACCTTGCATCCAAACCAAAGTTTCAGTGTGCTTGTCTAACATTGCTGTCTGGATGTCTCAATGCCACCTGAAATTAAACATGACCAAAACCGAGCTTCTCATTTTTCCCCCCAAACCCACCTCCCCACTCCCCGTTTTCTATTTCTGTTGATGGCTCTCTCATTCTCCCTGTCTCCTCAGCTCGAAACCTTGGGGTCATCTTTGACTCTTCTCTCTCCTTCTCTGATCATATCCAGCAGATCGCCAAGACCTGTCATTTCTTTCTTTACAACATCCGTAAAATCCGCCCCTTTCTTTCCGAGCACTCTACCAAAACCCTCATCCACACCCTTGTCACCTCTCGTTTAGACTACTGCAATCTGCTTCTTGCTGGCCTCCCACTTAGTCACCTCTCCCCTCTCCAGTCGGTTCAAAACTCTGCTGCCCGTCTCGTCTTCCGCCAGGGTTGCTTTATTCATACTACCCCTCTCCTCAAGTCGCTTCACTGGCTCCCTATCCGTTTTCGTATCCTGTTCAAACTTCTTCTACTAACCTATAAATGTACTCACTCTGCTGCTCCCCAGTATCTCTCCACACTCGTCCTTCCCTACACCCTTCCCGTGCACTCCGCTCCATGGATAAATCCTTCTTATCTGTTCCCTTCTCCACTACTGCCAACTCCAGACTTCGCGCCTTCTGTCTCGCTGCACCCTACGCCTGGAATAAACTTCCTGAGCCCCTACGTCTTGCCCCATCCTTGGCCACCTTTAAATCTAGACTGAAAGCCCACCTCTTTAACATTGCTTTTGACTCGTAACCACTTGTAACCACTCGCCTCCACCTACCCTCCTCTCCTCCTTCCTGTACACATTCATTGATTTGATTTGCTTACTTTATTTTTTGTCTATTAGATTGTAAGCTCTTTGAGCAGGGACTGTCTTTCTTCTATGTTTGTGCAGCGCTGCGTACGCCTTGTAGCGCTATAGAAATGCTAAATAGTAGTAGTAGTAGTAGATCCCTTTCTTGGTCCGTAACTCCTAACGTGTAACCTTGCATGACGTAGCTATAATTCGGGTTCTTTTTTCCCACATGCATCACCTTGCACTTGCTCACATTAAATGTCATCTGCCATCTAGCTGCCCAGTCTCCCAGTCTCGTAAGGTCCTTCTGTAATTTTTCACAATCCTGTCGTGAGTTAACGACTTACGTTAACTTTGTGTCATCAGCAAATTTAATTACCTCGCTAGTTACTCCATCTCTAAATCATTTATAAATATATTAAAAAGCAGCGGTCCTAGCATAGACCCCTGAGGAACTCCACTAACTACCCTTCTCCATTGTGAATATTGCCCATTTAACCTCACTCTCTGTTTCCTATCCTTCAACCAGTTTTTAATCCACAATAGTACTTTTCCTCCTATTCCATGACCCTCCAATTTCCTCTGTAGCCTTTCATGAGGTACCTTGTCAAACGCCTTTTGATTATTCTGATACACAATATCAACCGGCTCTCCTTTGTCCACATGTTTGTTTACTCCTTCAAAGAATTGAAGTAAATTGGTCAGGCAAGATTTCCCCACACAAAAGCCATGCTAACTCGGTCTCAGTAATCCATGTCCTTGGATGTGCTCTGTAATTTTGTTTTTAATAATAGCCTCTACCATTTTCCCCAGCACCGACATCAGACTCACCAGTCTATAATTTCCCGGATCTCCCCTGGAGCCTTTTTTAAAAATGGGTGTTACATTGGCCACCCTCCAATCTTCCGGTACCATGCTCGATTTTAAGGATAAATTGCATTGTTCAGGAACTGGATGAAACCATTATCTAACCCCACCATCCCTAAGAAGGTTGAGTCCCAGTATCGGATTCACGGGGACCCGGAGTTGATGAAGACCCATTTGCCTCATGACTCTGCGGTTGTGCATTCCGCTCTCAAGAGAGCCAAAAGTACGAGAGAGTTCGCCTTGGCGTCCCCTGGCTGGGAAGCTCGGACTTTGGGCTCTTTTGGGAGGAAGGCCTACCAGTCCTCTGTGCTCGTGTCCAAAATTCAATCTTACCAGCTCTACATGAGCATTCACTTGCGGAATAATGTGAAGGAACTGGCGGACTTGGTCGATAAGCTCCCTTCGGAGCAGGCCAAGCCTTTTCAGCAGGTGGTCAGGCAGCAGAAGGCGTGTCGTAAATTCCTGTCGAGGGGTGCTTACGACTTTTTTGATGTGGCGTCCAGAGCTGCTGCTCAGGGTATAGTGATGCGCAGACTCTCATGGCTGCGTGCCTCTGACCTGGAAAATCGAGTCCAGCAGCAGCTTGCGGATGTTCCTTGCTGGGGGGATAATATTTTCGGCGAGAAAGTTGAGCAGGTGGTCGAGCAGCTCCACCAGCGGGAAACTGCACTTGACAAACTCTCCCACTGGGCGCCTTCAGCATCTACCTCATCAGGTAAACGTTTTTACAGGGAAAGGAGGAATGCTCCCTATACTTATCATAAGCGTAGGTACAATCCACCTTCCCGCCAGCCTGCTCAGGCTCAACCCCAGCGCGCTCGTTCACGTCAACAGCGTGCGCCTCGACAGGCCCTGCAGCTCCCCAGAAAGGATTTCAGCTGTTCTGGGTCATAAAATACATACTTTATCCCACTGAGCTTGACCAGGCATTTGCAAGGATATGCTAACAGAAATGAGCCACCTAACTTAAGGGCATCCTGTTTCATTACCAAGAATAATTTTCTTCGTTCCTGAGTTACCTTAGTAACATCCGGGAATATCCACAATTTAGTTCCATAAAACAGTACCTTTGAATATTTAAAGTACAACTTTAATATTATGTTAAAGTCCTGTTCAAATACCAGGGAAACCAAAAGGGTAGCCCTTTCCTGGACAATTTAAATAGATTGTTCTAGAATTGCTGACAGATTGTTAAGATCTATACCATCCACTCCAAGGCCATCTTTATTTCCTTCTTTTCCACCAGGTCTTGTTGGCAAGTAATATATTTTACTTATAGGGGGAATAAGTTCTTGAGGTATTTTCAAATTTTCCAACAAATATTTTTTAAATAGGTCAATAGGTGTTTTGCCAGGAATTTTAGGAAAATTCAGTACTCGGAGGTTTAGTCTTTTATTGAAGTTCTCAATCTGTTCAATTTTTTTATGCATTGCCAACTGATTTTTTATCACCGTCATTTTAAATTCTTGCAATTGAACAACATCTTTTTTTAAGTCTTTAACTTGTATAGTCAAATCTTCTTTCACCGTTTCTAGATTTTTCACCATATCTTCAAATTTCAGGGATAAAGTATTTACCGTTTCAGAGGTATTTTGAAGAGTTGAATCAATTTTGCCCAGCATCAGCCATATCCTCTCCAGGTTCACCTCCGGAGTTGTTCCGGGTCCCTCAGACACAGGAACTTCTCTTTCTCGGCTTCTTTCTTGGGCCAAGGGATCTCCGCTCGCTGGCTCCTTAATCACCTCCATGGGATCTCGGATGCCTGCTCCCTCTACCATCACAGAAGCCGGACACGGAGGGCAGCTTGATTCCGGAGGCGGGGATAATTATGTTTCAAGGCCCAATAGGGGATCCGCTCCACCGGATACCCCTGAAGCAGGCAACCCCGTCTCTAATCTTTGAGACGAACGCGAAAGGAAGGGCTCGATGCTGCCTTGAAGTGGGAAGGAAGAAGCTGCGGGTCACGGAGGAAGCCTCACCGCTCCTTTCCGCTTTGTATGCGGCATTTTCAATGGAGGAATCTGTCTCACTTGTGCAGCAGGGAGCTCCCTTCCCAGACGCGGTCACAGATCCGCCATCTTGGAAACGCCCCTCAGCCATGAAGGCTCCTTTTGAGCCACTGGATTCCTGCCATCTGAAGTATTTGACCTGGAAGGTCATTTTCTTGGTGGCTGTTACTTCAGCTCGTAGAGTCAGTGAGCTGCAAGCCTTGGTAGCCCATGCTCCCTATACTAAATTTCATCATAACAGAGTAGTCCTCCGCAATCACCCTAAGTTCTTGCCGAAGGTGGTGTCGGAGTTCCATCTGAACCAGTCAATTGTCTTGCCAACATCCTTTCCCCGTCCTCATACCCACCCTGCTGAACGTCAGTTGCATACATTGGACTGCAAGAGAGCATTGGCCTTCTATGTGGAGCGGACAAGCCCCTTCAGACAATCCGCCCAAATGTTTGTTTCTTTCTTTCGACCCCAACAGAAGGGGAGTGGTTGTCGGGAAACACACCATTTCCAATTGGCTAGCAGATTGCATTTCCTTCACTTACGCGCAAGCTGGGCTGACTCTTGAGGGTCATGTCTCGGCTTATATTGTTAGAGCCATGGCAGCGTCAGTGGCCCACTTGAAGTCAGCCACTATAGAAGAGATTTGGAAGGCTGCGACGTGGTCATCAGTCCACACATTCACATCTCATTACTGCCTTCAGCAGGATAGCCGACGCGACAGTTGGTTTAGGCAGTCAGTGCTGCAGAATCTGTTCGGGGTTTAGAATCCAACTCCACCCCCCTAGGCCCATTTTTATTCTGTTCCAGGCTGCACTCTCTGTTAGATGTTTCTTCGTAGGTCAATTTTTGTTATGTCCTCGCCGTTGCGAGGCCCAATTGACCCTGTTTGTTGTTTTGAGTGAGCCTGGGGGCTAGGGATACCCATATTTGAGAACAAGCAGCCTGCTTGTCCTTGGAAAAAGTGAAGTTACTTACTTGTAGCAGGTATTCTCCGAGGACAGCAGGCTGATTGTTCTCACCAACCCGCCCGCCTCCCCTTTGGAGTTGTTCCTTTCTTTGGTTTTGCTTCATAAGTTGACTGAAGCGGGACTCTCTCGCGACGGGTGGGAAGATGGCTGCGGATGCGCGGTGCATGCACGCTCGAAGGCTTTAGCAACCTTTGTTGCTAGGAAGATTTTCCGGACCTAGGGCTGCCATGGACGTCACCCATATGTGAGAACAGTCAGCCTGCTGTCCTCGGAGAATACCTGCTACAGGCAAGTAACTTCGCTTTATACATTTATGTGGATAAATGTATATGTGAAAGATTTATTGGTTTGTTTTAAATTCTTTTTATGCATCTAAATTGATAGTTTGCCCCTGATGTACCCTATCTAAGGTAAAATGTGGCCCTGTTCGGCTTTGGTTTTAATAAAAATCCTTATTCCTGCATTTTGCTGGTCTGCTATGTTTGTTTGCTGATTGAGCATCTACAGATTGCTGCCTCCCTGTGTTTCTGCTAAAACTAAAGTATTGTACCCAAATCATCCTGGCTTTAGAAAATCCCACAAGTATAGAGACAGCCCTCATCGGCCTTTCTACCTTAATCCAATACATCCTTGATTGGGATAACGTGGTAGTATTTTTATCATTAGAGCTTTCATTTGTGTTTAATCTTGTAGATCATGATCTCTTTCTCTGTAGGCTACAAGACACGCTGGAAAAGTCTTGAATTGGTTTTGCTTCTATTTAGCAAATCATAGTTACAATGTCCTTCAGGCAAAACTCTTGCTTGGAATCATATGCTCTTCAATGTGTTGTCCCCGAGGACTCCATATTATTCCCTTTATATTTGGCCCCATAAACAGTGGAAGACACCCACCCAAGTCAGCAAAAAATAGGTTTGTGCCTTAGGGGGGAGGGGGGACTGCATACTCCGTTTCTGACATGGGCAGCAACATGCAGTTTTTTTTAACCACACAAACATGCAGAAATAAGATGCCCAAACACTCACATTATGAACGTATTGTATTACGTTGACAGAAGGCTAACATATGGACAATGGGGATAGAAGGGGAGGTGCTGTGTAATAAACAGTGGAAATACTGTCTTACCAATCGCGGGTAGGAAGATCGCCTGTTAAACAGGTGCTCTGAGACCTTCCAGTCCTCGCCCATCTTCTCAATATTTCTCCTTTGCCCAGGTCTCAAAGAGCCTCTTTTCATTCGTGGAAATGAGCTAGGCCAGCCCAGCACGTCCATATCTGTAAAGTTTTTGCTTATGCCCACGGGGACCTCCCTGAGCAGCCATCACTTCTCTGACAAGACAGATGCACGTACAAACAACATGTCCGAATTACACGTATTGTTGACAGTGCAATACACGCATTTCATGATCGTGTCATGTTATTTCACAGCTCCCCGAAACTACTGACAGCTCCAGACTACCTGTTAAATTTCATGCATTAAAAGTGAGTGGTCCTTTATGTGAATCGCCTGTAAATGGCTGTGTATTGTGCATTATGTCCATTTCATTGCCAATCAGCTAATTGGCATACATTCACATAGGATTCCCATTGTATGCTAAAGAGAATGGGAAATATCTCTCTGTACTCCTTTATGCATTAATTGCTAAATAACTTGCTTGTTAAACCGGTTGGAACCGGTTCAAAATCCACCTTGCTGGCTCGTTAATTTGGTAGTTCCTCTACAATCCCCTATGTGTGTGCTGACGACATCCAGATACTTGGTAATTTAAACTGTACTTGTCCATAAGATATCTCCGTGGTTTAGTCACATATTTCTAATATAATTCAGTGTTTCTTTAAGTTCAGGATGATTTACTTCATGAGAAAGTTGTTTACTAGAAGTGCCTTGGACCATTGTTATTGGACTGAGAGTCTCTTGATATTCAGAGACTATTACTCATACAAAACATGGCAGTAAAACTTTTGACTGGTTCTAGAAAATTTGACCACATCGTATTCCTGCTCTGAAAGGGAAGGAAATTTGTTAAACATCTTTGGAGGAACATGGGAAGATGCTGAACATAGATTTGTTGATTGCCATGACTGTGGCATTCCCCAAATTGTGCCGTCGTAGGTGGATGCCTAGTCCACCTAGTGGTTGGGCCTGCTCTGCCAAAGCCTATGTCCCATAAACAGTGAACTTTGATGTAGCACTGGATTTATTTCAATCTCTCTCATCAGTTATAGTCACAGGAATAGCTTAACAATGATCAGTGGATAAGAAGCCTCGGAAGCGACTCGTTTCACACTAGGATACTTCTAGTGCCTCGCACATAGCATCATCGGCACTAGATAATCCACTGTCACTTGTATTTCAGAATCATAGACTTTAATCCAAATAACAAACACTTACTTAAAATTTTCTTCATAATTCAGGACCTCCAACATGAGTCATGGTTTTTCAGAAGCTACGTTAGGGTAGGTTCTGTGGCGGCACTACAATCTTCATGTACCCAAATTGATTATCTAAAAAAAAATTTCATAAAATAGTGAATGCGTATTCGGAAGATAAAAACAAATAATCAAGTTGAAATCTTGTACTAACACTAAGAGACCAGGAGTTAAATTGTACAGCGCTGCGTAACCCTAGTAGCGCTCTAGAAATGTTAAGTAGTAGTAGTAGTAGTAGAGTGTAGCTTGTCCACTCACTACAGAGCTAGAGTCTTCTAAAAAAGGCTAAGATGTCCAATCTTTATGATTCAACCTGACCACCCTTATTTCCATTTTGGAAGTTTCAGCTGAATCAGAAGTCAAGGGGTAAAATATCTTCTTAACAGGGACCATATTATCCACCAAGATCCTCAATACCTCCCTCAGATATTTCTTTAAAAGATACTTAGAAGTCATCCTAGGAAGTTTAGAGAAATTTAATAATCATAGATTTAAATGTCTATTGTAATTCTCAAGCTGTTTCAGGTTCCTATGGATTAAACATTTATCTTGAATAAAAACATAATATAACTTCTTAACTTCCCCTAAATCTTTCTCTAACGCTCATATTTGTCTCACATGCTCCTGGCTCTGGAGAGCAGTATGCTGATTCAGCGTCTTAACTTCCAAAGTAAGAGAATTCAATTAGAGGTAGGAGCAGAGAGAGAGAGAGAGAGAGAGAAGTCTAATCTAACCAACATTGTTTATCTTGTTCCCAAAGAGAGCAGGCAATAAGAAGTTGGCACCAGTCTGGCTAAAGCTGGGAACTCCCAAACTTTCCTCTGCCACAAGTGGAATAGGCTCTTGTCCCAGCACCACTCCACCCTGCTGTCACTCAGGGTTGACGCTCCCTAAACAACCTCTGGTCACACACTGCAATCCACTTTTTGGTGACTTCCCTTTCATTTCCATCGGCAGCTTCCCTCCACTCCAACCTGCTCCACTGTTCTTCCTCTTCCTTGCTGGAGCTCTTTCCAGCTCCCACTGAGCTGTTGTCCTTCTGGGCCACTGATACCTGTTCTCGCAGTGTGCTTGACTGAGTGCTACCATCAGGTAACACTGTATCCAGGGAAGCATGTATATTCTGTGTTGTTGAATGATATGGGAAGACCTGTTCTTGGAGCTCAAAGTTCTACTGAGCTCAGTAGAAGACTCAATCAAACTTTCTCCAACAATAGATGACTCAAGGTATTACAACAGTGCCACATGGTGCACATCCTTTTGAGTCCAAAATTGCTCAGGGTCCAACTTGTGGTAGAAACATTGCCTTGCTTCTCTTCTTCCCATTAGGATGAAAACTAAACACAGAGATAAAGAGAATCCTCAGAGGCTGTGAGCACCTTTGAACATACCCGTTCATGGCCCCATCTTGTCATACCCCAGTGTCATACTATATCAAGCAGACACTAGTATAATTAATTAAACCAGTATTAGGAGGGGTTTCATTTGAAGAGTGAAAGAGCAGAGTTGCAGATGTCACTAAAGTGCTGTAGCAGTCAGATTTTACTGTCTCCCCCTCCCCCCACACATACAACACACACACATTATGATTTAAATTTTAATAGTTTCTCAGAAATACATTATAACCCTTACTTCGATAAGGTAGAGAGATAGATAACCATTTTCTGCATTTAATGTTTGATGAGCAAGTGCTGGCTGGTTTGATGTATGGCATCCTAATAAAGATTTGCCCCCTGCTGTTTCATGTGGCTTCTTGACTACATACTTGACAGACCTTAATTACATCAATACATTTTCAGTCAGGCTTATTGATGCGTTTGCATATTTATTTGATGAATGCCTAATTTTGTTCTTTGTTAAATAAAAAAAAGAAAAGATTTCAGGGCTTTTTTTCCCCTTGCCTAAATCGCACTTTCTAAAGAAAACATCACAGAGTAAATCTTGGATGGTTAAGTGAACAAGATTCAAAATCTAAGGAAATTTGGCACAAATATTATTATTATTTTGTGTAATTCCCACTTCCAGATACACTTCTACAGACTAGAGCGCTCACATTACCATCACTAAATCCCACTGGACACTTGCAAACCCTAGTATAAATCCTCTCATAGAGGGGACATAGAATTACTCCTTCATGTTTCAAGGCATATGATTCAAATATCCCATTGCACACAGTTTTGATGTCTCAAAATAAAAGTCTCTATTGGGAAAATTTTTATTCATATAGAAATACAAGTTCACATTTTAACATTTTTGTTATAGGAAGAATAGATTTTTTTTTAAATCTTTGCTTCTATGCTTTCCTGGGACACCCTCACTTACCTTGTTTAGATTTTAGGCTCCCTTTCTGTTGCTGGGCTCCCTAAGGGCCCTAGTTGTCCTTGTTTCTCCTAATGTTTGACTCTTTTTTTTTTTTTTTTTAATTTCTAAAACAGAGAATGGGATGGGCAGCTTTCTTTTCTTTATCTTTTCATATTGCAGAGTATCAGGCACACTACTCCTGTGTAGCTCCGTATTCACTACAAGAACTCAAGGGTTCTCCAAAATACATTAAAAAAAATATAGAACTGCCATGGTGGCACATTCCCCCATTATCTCTATCCCTTCCGATCCCCCTGAAATCAGATCCCCTTATACTTCTCCTATCCAATTCTCACCCTAAGTCTCATACTCCACACCCAGAGCCCAACTCTCCCCCCAGGGACCTACCTGGGGAACTTTATTGGTGGTCCAGTGAGCCTTGGCAGGAGCAATCTCCCTCCGCTCCAACTTGGGATGGCACTGGGGTCCAAAATTGCGCTGATTCGTAGCGGTAGTCTCATAGTACTACCACTAGGGGCATCCTTTCATATAAGGAGTCATTGACATCATTTTGGATCTTGGTGCTTATGCCTAGGGGAAGGGTTTGAGACTTTAGGGGGATTAGATTGGAGGGTGTTGGAGGATCTGACAAGGGGGTCATTGGATTGGGGTTGATAAAGAAGAGATGTTTGGGGGGTGGGGGATGTATGCTCTGCTGCTGCAGAACTTTGTATGACAGCAGCTGTGCTACCAGACTCCTGATAATGTGGCTGAATCTAATGCCTCTTCTTCAGGTGGCATTAACTTCAGCCGTGCTATCAGCAATTATGACAGCCAGCACATGTTACTGATCTGTGTGCTCAGCTGCTCCTCTGCTCCAGCTGTCATGCCTATGAACCGCTCCTACCCAAGTTAAGCAGCTAGTGTGAGTTTTTTTACCTCATTGACTGGTTATAATGCCCAGTCGGTGTTAGTATGGGTTCACTATAAGGTCTACCATGCAGTAAAACCTGTGCTAGCTACTTAACTAAGCTTACTAAGGGCTCCTTAGAATGGAGATACTGTACTTCATAGACTATAGTGAAATGCCATAAACGCTAGCATAGAGTCTTTTTGATTACGTGGCTCTTCACCCAGTACAGGAAATTAAATACAGTCAATTTCGATATTAAGGGACAGGAGAATTGACAATCTTCTCCCTTATTTCCAAACTGTCTGCCTGGGCCTTCTCTGACCAAAACTCTTGACTATACATTGGTGTCACTGCTGGATACTGCAGTCATAGTAAATGACCATAGTATGTTGGGAGGAGAATAGACCTTAACAGAAAGGTCCATCCATAAGCCTCTTTACATTTACTGGTCGATATTCAAAGTGACACCCAAGTTTTGTTGAGGACGTCCTCGCAAAACATCCCGATGGAGGGGCGGGGAAATCCGTATTATTGAAACAAGATGGACGTCCATCTTTCGTTTCGATAATACAGTCAGGGACGCCCAAATCTTGAAATTTTGGTCCTTAGAGATGGTCGTCCCTATACTTGGTCGTTAATGATTTTTGGCGATAATGGAAACCAAGGATGCCCATCTCAGAAATAACCAAGTGCAAGCCCTTTGGTTGTGGGAGGAGCCAGCATTCGTAATGCACTGGTCCTTTTGACATGCCAGGACACCAACCGTGCACCCTAGGGGGCACTGCAGTGGACTTCATAAAATGTTCCCAGGAACATAGCTCCCTTACCTTGTGTGCTGAGCACCCCAACCCCCCCCCCTAAAACCCACTACCCCCAACTGTACACCACTACCATAGCCCTTATGGGTGAAGGGGGGCACCTAGATGTGGGTACAGTGGGTTTCTGGTGGGTTTTGGAGGCTTGGAGGGCTCGCTGTTTCCTCCACATACGTAACAAAGTAGGGAGGGGGATGGGCCTGGGTCCACCTGCCTGAAGTGCACTGTGCCCACTAAAACTGCTCCAGGTACCTTCATACTGCTGTGATGGACCTGAGTATGACATCTGAGGCTGGCAAAAAATATTTTTAAGGATATTTTTTGAGGGTGGGAGGGGGTTAGTGACCACTGGGGGGAATAAGAGGAGGTCATCCCTGATTCCCTCCGGTGGTCATCTGGTCATTTCGGCCACCTTTTTGTGCCTTAGTCGTAAGAAAAACAGGACCAGGTAAAGTCGTCCAAGTGCTCGTCAGGGATGCCCTTTTTTTTCCATTATGGGTTGAGGATGTCCATGTGTTAGGCACGCCCAAGTCTTGCCTTCGTTATGTCTCCGATATGCCCCCGTGAACTTTGGCTGTCCCTGCGACGGAAAGCAGTTGGGGACGTTCAAAATCGGCTTTCGATTATACCACTACTACTACTACTACTACTACTTAACATTTCTAGAGTGCTACTAGGGTTACGCAGCGCTTTACAAATTAACGAATAAGGACGGTCCCTGCTCAGAAGAGCTTACAATCTAAAGGACGAAATGTCAAGTTGGGGTAGTTGAGATTTCCTGAGAAGAGGTGTAGTGATTAGGTGCCGAAGGCGACATTGAAGAGGTGGGCTTTGAGCAATGATTTGAAGATGGGTAGGGAGGGGACCCGGCGTATGGGCTCAGGGAGTTTGTTCCAAGCATGGGGTGAGGCGAGGCAGAAAGGGCGAAGCCTAGAGTTGGCGGTGGTGGAGAAGGGTACTGAAAGGAGGGATTTGTCTTGAGAGCGGAGGTTACGGGTAGGGACATAAGGGGAGATGAGGGTAGAGAGGTAAGAAGGGGCTGCAGATCGAGTGCATTTGTAAGTGAGTAGGAGAAGCTTGAACTGTATGCAGTATCTGATCGGAAGCCAGTGAAGTGACTTGAGGAGAGGGGTGATATGAGTATTTCGGTTAAGGCGGAAGATAAGACGTGCGGCAGAGTTCTGAATGGACTGAAGGGGGGATAGATGGCTAAGTGGGAGGCCGGTGAGGAGTAGCTTGCAGTAGTCAAGGCGAGAGGTAATGAGAGAGTGGATGAGAGTTCGGGCGGTGTGCTCGGAGAGGAAGGGGCGAATTTTGCTAATGTTATAGAGGAAGAAGCGACAGGTCTTGGCTATCTGCTGGATATGCGCAGAGAAGGAGAGGGAGGAGTCGAAGATGACACCGAGGTTGCGGGCAGATGAGACGGGGACGATGAGGGTGTTATCAACTGAGATAGAGAGTGAAGGGAGAGGAGAAGTGGGTTTGGGTGGGAAAACAATAAGTTCAGTCTTGGCCATGTTCAGTTTCAGATGGCGGTTGGACATCCAGGCAGCAATGTCGGATAAGCAGGCCGATACCTTGGCCTGGGTTTCCGCAGTGATTTCTGGTGTGGAGAGATAAAGCTGGGTGTCGTCAGCATAAAGATGATAGTGGAAGCCATGAGAAGAGATCAGGGAGCCTAAGGAAGAGGTGTAGATTGAAAAAAGAAGGGGCCCAAGGACAGATCCCTGAGGAACTCCAACAGAGAGCGGGATAGGGGAGGAGGACGAACCATGAGAGTGTACTCTGAAGGTACGATGGGAGAGATAAGAGGAGAACCAGGAGAGGACAGAGCCCTGGAACCCAAAGGAGGACAGTGTGTCAAGAAGTAGGTTGTGATTGACAGTGTCAAAAGCGGCGGATAGGTCGAGGAGGATGAGGATGGAGTAGTGACCTTTGGATTTAGCAAGGAACAAGTCATTGCAGACCTTAGATAGTGCCGTTTCTGTCGAGTATAGGGGGCGAAAGCCGGATTGAAGCGGATCGAGGATGGCATGAGTGGAGAGGAAATCAATGCAGCGGCTGTGAATGGCACGTTCAAGTATTTTGGAGAGGAAGGGTAGGAGGGAAATGGGGCGGTAGATGGAGGGACAGGTAGGGTCAAGTGATGGTTTTTTGAGGAGTGGTGTGACCACAGCATGCTTGAAGGTGTCCGGGACTGTTGCAGTGGAGAGAGAGAGGTTGAGGATGTGACAGATGGTGGGGGTGATAGTAGGAGTGATGGTGTTAAGTAAGTTGGTGGGGATGGGGTCTGAGGAACAGGTGGTGGATTTCGAGGAGGAGAGGAGATGGGCGGTTTCCTCTTCGGTGATAGCAGGAAAAGAGGAGAAGTAGGCCTGGGTAGGTTGGTTGAGAGAGTGGGTTATAGGATGAAGAGGAGGAGAAGGTTTGGTGGTGAATTCAAGGTTGATCTTCTGAACCTTGTCACGGAAGTAGTCGGCCAGAGATTGGGGAGAGAGTGAGGGGGGGTGGGAGCGGAGGGCACTTTGAGGAGGGAGTTGAGGGTGGCGAAGAGATGACGTGGGTTAGAGCTGAGGGAATTAGTCAGTTGGGTGTAATAGTCCTGTTTAGCGAGGAATAGGGAGGATTGGAAGGAGGATAGCATGAATTTGAAGTGAATGAAGTCAGTATGGGCGCGAGATTTCCTCCAGAGGCGTTCAGCCGAACGGGTGCAGGAGCGAAGGTATTGGGTGCAAGGGGTCAGCCAGGGCTGGAGATTGGTACGCCTTGTGGGACGGGAGATGGACGGTGCAAGGGTGTCTAGAGCAGAGGAGAGAGTGGCATTGTAAGTGGAGACAGCTTTGTCAACAGATTTGGAGGACATGATGGAAGGGAGGAGATCAGAGATACTAGAGGATAATGTGGGGGGGTCAACAGCCTGGAGATTTCTGGACGTAGTAGTTAGTGTTGGGCGAGATTGAGGGGGAGGGTGCTGAAGTGTGAATGTGATTAGGTGATGGTCAGAGATAGGAAGAGCTGAAACGCAGAAATTGGAGGGTGAGCAAGTAGAAGAGAGGACGAGATCAAGACAGTGGCCAGATTTGTGAGTAGGGGTGGTGGGGCTCAGTTGGAGGTTAAAGGAGGAGGTAAGAGTGAGGAACTGAGAAATATATGAGTCGGATGGGTTATCAGTGTGAATGTTGAAGTCACCAAGAATGAGGGATGGGGATGAGGGCTCAAGAAAAACGGAGAGCCAGGCATCAAAATCGGTAAGGAAGGAAGGGATGGATTTATCAGGGGGGCGGTAAATGACTGCAGTGGGTGGAATAGATGGATGGAGTGAACTTCAAAGGATGAGAAGCAGTGAGACTGAGATAGGTGGAGCGGTTGAAAACTGCAGGAGGGCGAAAGTAGTAGCCCGACGCCGCCACCGCGGCCAACTGGGCGGGGCGAATGGGAGAAAAGATAACCTCCATGGCATAGGGCTGCGATTGAGGCAGAGTCGTCAGGGGTGAGCCAGGTTTCAGTTAGGGCGAGCAGTTGAAGAGAATGGGAGATGAAGAGATCGTGGGTGAAGGGAAGTTTGTTGCAGATCGAGTGGGCGTTCCACAGGGCGTACGAGAAGGGGAGGGAGGAGGGGGGAGGAGGGGAATAGAGATGAGATTGGAGATATCGCGGGGAACGTTTGCATAGATGAGATGAGGGCGAGGACAGGTGTGGAGGACCTGGGTTGGGATTGATGTCATCTGCGGATAGCAGGAGAAGGAGCAAGAGAGTGCGGAGAAGGGTGGGTGAGGAAGGGCGACGAAGGCGACGAAGACGGGATGCGCTTAGGAGGAAAGGGGAAGGGTTCATGGCAGGAAGGAGGTGTTGAAGGTTGAGAGCTAGGAAGGAGGAGGACGACAGTAGGGATGGTGAGGTGGTGGGGGACAGGGGTAGGTAGGGTATTGCAGTAGTGAGCAGGACGGAAGGGGACAGGGATGGGTAGTGAGATCGTGTGGTATACAGCGGTGGGAGGGGGAAAAGATTAGGGAGGGACAGGGCAAGGAATAGGATGTGAATGGGAGCCATGAGTAGTGACTGAGGTGTTCACAGGGCAGGTAGGTGAGGGTGAGCAGTTGGGCAGGGGAGTGATGAGTTGGTAGGAAGATGGGCTGGGAGGCAGGCAGGTTTCAGGGTGGGTGGTAGTCAGTCAGTCAGGTGATTGGCTAGTAGGCAGGTTGAGTGGCAGGGGCAGGTGGATTGGGCAGCAGGCAGGCAGGAGCAGGTGAGTGCGGTGGAGAGCACAGCAGCAGTACTGGAACAAGCTGGGATGGTTTGAAGCAGGAGCTGGCGGACTAGAACAAGCTGAAACAGACAGACGAACAGGCTGGAACAAGCTGAAGCAGACGGACTGGAACAGGCTGAATCAGGCAGTCTGGAGCAGGCTGGCTGGAGCAGAAGGCCTTGAGTAAGCAGGGAGAAGCTGGATCAGGCGGACTGGAACAAGCTGGAGCAGAATGACTGCAGCAAGCAGGGAGAAGCTGGAGCAGGCGGGCTGGAACAAGCTGGATCAGGCGGATTGGAACAGGTTGAAGCAGTTGGACTGGAGCCAGCAGGGAGAGCAGGATCGGGCGGACTGGAACAAGCTGGATTAGGCGGACTGGAACAAGCAGGAAGAAGCTGAATCAGGTGGACTGGAGCAAGCAGGGAGAGCAGGATCGGGCGGACTGGAACAAGCTGGGTCAGGCGGACTGGAGCAAGCAGGAAGAAGCTGGATCAGGCGGACTGGAGCAAGCAGGAAGGAGCTGAATCAGGCGGACTGGAGCAAGCAGGGAGAGCAGAATCGGGCGGACTGGAACGAGCTGGGTCAGGCGGACTGGAGCAAGCAGGAAGAAGCTGGATCAGGCGGGCTGGAGCAAGCAGGAAGAAGCTGGATCAGGCGGACTGGAGCAAGAAGTAAGAAGCTGGGTCAGGTGGGCTGGAGCAAGCAGGAAGAAGCTGGCTCAGGCGGACTGGAGCAAGCAGTAAGAAGCTGGGTCAGGCGGACTGGAGTAAGCAGGGAGAAGCCGGATCAGGCGGAGGCATGCCGCAGAACTTGCTGGGCTCGAGCATCCCGTTGAGTCCTCCGCTGAGGTGCGATCCCCGACCCGATTGCTATGCAGTAACAGTTCAGGGGGAATCAGCCTCCCACACAGATCCCGCCCAGTGGTTCCTGTCCTCACCACACGCTGTGCACCGGCCCTGCTGAATCCCGATCACGGGGATCTCCAGCAGTGTAGTTCCGGCGGGTACAGCACTGGTCACCGTTGGCTCGATGCGGAGTCAGCGACCATCCGTTCTCTCTGGGGTAGCGGCACTCTGACTGGGCGTCCTCGGCTCACCACGATCCGACCTGTTCGGCTGCGGTCCAGACAAGGCTGCCCGAACTCGGCCGCCGTCTTCCATGCCCTGGTCGGCCAGCGAGCCGGCAGCTCGGCCGCTCTCAGGCTGATCTCCGGTCAGGTGTCGCACTCCGAGTCTACCGCCGGCGTCCTAGCCTTGTGATCTGCAATGCGCGCCCGGGCTGTTCCGGCCAGGGAGCATGGCGGCGGCACACAGGACCTCGGGGCTCGGCTTGCACGGTAGACCACGGCTCGCTCGGTCTGTTCACGCGGGGACCTAAATCCGGGATCCTTCGGAGTGTTCGGGCTCCGGCAGAGAGGCAACGGGAGTCCTGGGACAGCCGGACGACAAGGCGAGGGGACAGGTCGTGGCCACGTTGCGGTGGATAGCCGCGATCAGCCTCGGGTCGCTCGCTTGCGTTGGAGATCGGTGAGGCCGTCGCGGTCTAGTGATCCACCACTTGGGTCCTACACAACTCTGCTCCGGTCTGGTCTGGTAGAGGATGGCCCAGGATGGTTCAGGAGGGTCTAATTCCTCAGAGCTTCAGGAGCCCTACGAAGCTCCTTACCTGTCGGCCATCTTCCGTATCCCACCGATTTGGACGACCCTGTGAGAAGGACGCCCATCTTCCGATTTGTGTCAAAAGATGGGCATCCTTTCTCTTTCAAAAATGAGCCCAATAATGTCTAAGCTGCAGGTAGGCAAAGTAATGCACTGGGGATATCCTGTAAGTGCGTTGGAGATATTCAAATGACCTGATTCCCTTTTCTTTAGTCACGACTTGTGCTAAGTATTTATGACCCCTCAAAGCCCATTGAGCAAACATGCAGTTCCCCTGTCCTGGGGGAAAGGCTGGGTTATTACAGATAGACAAATATGGGGTTACCTTAGGCAAGAAATGGTATCTCCTGCAAATCCACTGCCACATTTTCCTTAAGGTTTTAAGCATAGGCTAATTTTGAAAAACATTGGGAGACAACTTGCTTGAGGTGTGTAAAATTTGACTATAGTGAATCCCAGGGATTATAGTTGTTTCAATAGAAGTTAAGGAGAACTCTTCAGTGCCCTTGAACCAGTCATTAATATGGTGCATGCCACAGGCCACTGTCAGATATTGTATGTTCAGGAGTCCCATCCCACCATAATTTTGGGGGGTATATATTAAGGACAATGATAATCTCGTTTTTTTACCTTTCCATAGATAAGATTGCAGAAGTTTCCCCAACTTCCGTTCCTCCTTCACCCGTAAGTATAGAGGAAGCTGCTGAAATAAATAAAGCCATTTAGGTGCAAGTATCATATTAAACAGAGCAATCCGCCTTCATAGGGAGAGAGGATAGACCTGCCAGAGAGCAAAATTTTGCCTTGTTTCTTCTAATAGGGGAATGAGGTTGACTCTGTATAAAGTGGAAAGATCAGCAGGTAACATCACCCTAGATATCTCAATGCAGTGTCCTCGCGCTGAAAAGGAAACCCCCCTGCCATCCCTGTTTTATAATTGGGTCAACTGCCAGCACTTTGGACTTATCGAAATTAAGTGTGAACCCTGAAAGATTACCAAACTGCTCAAATATGGACTGCATGGGAGGCAGCGAGGTTTTGGTGAAGTGAGAACCAGTAGTAAATCATCAGTGTAAGCTAACGTTTTAATAGTCCGATCCTGCAACCTCACTCCCTGCACCACTGGTGAATCATTCAATGTTCGTATCAGTGGCTCCAGGGAAAGGTCATATAGTAATGGCAATAGGGGACAACCCTGACGTGTGCCATGTTGTATTTCAAATCCCAGAGATCTACCGCCATTGACTAATAGTTGAGCCTGTGGACCTGTATACAGAGCACGAACCACTGGAGATACCAATCAGAGAGTCCCACTCATTGCAACACCTGAAATAGATAGGCCCAGTTAACTTGGTCAAATGCCTTAGCGGCATCGAGGCTAACCAGCATAGATGGTATGTGATGCGCCTGGCAATCGGAAATGGACAGGAGAAACTTCCAAATATTAATTACGGAAATGGACAGGAGAACCTTCCAAATATTAATTACGGAATGCCGTTTTGGGACAAACCCCACTTGAGCAGGGCTGATTAACTGAGGAAGGAAACCTGCCAGCCTAGATGCTAACAAATTCTTTATACTTGACTGCTTAATCTACTATGTCAATCATAATCTTTAATGTAATACCACTTACATCTCTCACTCCAGAAATGGTGATCGCCATGACGGAACAATGTAAGCCATATTGAGCCTGAAAATAGGTGGGAAAATATGGGATACAAATGCAACAAATAATAATAATAACAGCCTAGCCAATAGTTTAATGTCCACATTTATTAACAAAATCGGGTGATATGATTCTGGGACCTCCTGGAGCTTTCCCAGTTTCAAGTGCAATGTAATTAATGGCATATTTTTGTGCTTTGGAAACGCACTGGTGTCTCCCACGATCGGTAATAATCTAGTAGTGGGTCCCATGAGAGGGTCTTGCAAGATCTTATAGAATTCCCCAGAGAACCCATCTGAGCCGGGTGCCGAGTATGGTTTAAGGCGCTTAATCACACGCTGAAGCTCCTTTGAATGTAAGGGAGCATTCAAGACTGCCGATGCCTCCTCCAACAGTTGAGGCATTTGGGCCCTAGACAAAAAGGTCTCCACCTCTTCCACTGCCGGGGCTGGTCGCTTCACATATAGGCTTTGAAAGTGATCCCTTAAGAGTTGCATCTTCCGGTCAGGACGGTTGACCATATGGCCCATGTTATCAAGTATGGCACTAATTGTGCAGTTCTCCCCCCAGGACTTCACTACTCGAGCCATCATTCCCCCAGGTTTGTTCCCGAACCTATGAAAATGATATTTTTAATAAAGAACACTACGCTGGATCTGCTCCTGTAGCAAAGAATTTAAAGTAATTTGTAGTGAGAGATAATTTTCCTTATTAATAGCCGTTAGACCCCTGGCATATGCACGCTTTGCTCTCCATAGTTCTGATTCTAGGTTTTGGATATTGTGGGCCACCGCTTGCAGCGCGCTGCTGTATAGGCAATTATCTCCCCGTGCAATACTGCCTTGGCCGTATACCAAAATAATTGCCGGTCATTTAAATGTTGTTGGTTATGGGTAAGGAAGGACTCCCATTTAGAGTTCAGGTAAGAGTGAAATTCCTTATCGAGAGCAAGGTATCTGGGGAACCTCCACCCTAGGGACACCTGAAAATTCACCATTGCCTCCAGGTCGATCCAGACAGGAGCATGATCTGAAACTATATCAGTCCCTTTCAGAGCCTCCATGACCATAGGAAACAAGGAGAAAGAGACCAAAATATAATCCAATCTCATAAGGGTGTCATGCGCCCGCGATCTGTATATAAAATCCCTTTCGCACGGGTGCAGCAGTCTCCAAGCATCCACTAGAGAGAGGGAGGTGCAAAAGGACTGAAGCATCCCCATGCCTGGTCTAGTAACATGGGCCCGGCCCGCCCTTCCCGAGCGGTCTAGAGGCAAATCTGCTAACAGGTTCATACTGCCCACTACCATAAGAGCCTTCCCTTGATAAGGTAGCAATTTGTCCACAAGGGCTGGAAAAAACATAGGGTCATAAGGAGTCGGACCATATAAGGTTAGGAGATATACTTCCCTTCCCTGGAGCCATTGGCTCTGACTCCGTCGGTGCTCGAGCATCCCCAATATTTTGAAACCTGTTAGTCATCCGAAGTTCCGGTTCCAACGTCCCCAACCCGACCTACCCACTCTCTTCTCCCTCAACAGCCCTCCTTGCTTTCCTGCCACCCAGCCAGCGCCTAAAACTCATTTTACCTGATTGAAGTCGTGACGGCAGTGAAAGAAGCAGAGCAGAGCAGGCTTGCCTTCAGCCTTCCCCTTCCCTCTTAGCGTCCCATCCTCATTTCCTGTTTCTGCAAGGACGGGACGCTGAGAAGGAAGGGGAAGGCTGAAGGCGAGCCTGCTGTACTCTTATTCTTTCACTGCTGTCATGACTTCAGTCAAGTAAAATGAGTTTTAAGTGCTGGCTGGGCGGCAGGAAGGCAAGGAGGGCTGTTAAGGGAGAAGAGGTCGGGCAGGGGGTTGGAACTGGAACTCGGGGAGGGCAGGTGGGGTTTGGGGTGTCACTGGACATGTAGGGGAGGGCAGAAGAGCATCGCTGGACATGGAGGGGAGGGGAAGAGAGGGCAGAGGAGAATCGCTGCATATGGATGGATGGGAGGGAGGAGAGAGAGGAGAAATTGCTAGACATGGAGAGGAGGGCAGGGGAGAGAGGAGAAATCACTGGACATGGATGGGAGGGGAGGGCAGAGGAGAATCGCTGGACATGGATGGGAGGGAGGGGAGAGAGGAGAAATCGCTAGACATGGAGGGAAGGGCAGGGGAGAGAGAGGAGAATTGCTGGATATGGATGGGGAGAGGGAAGCGGAGAGAGGAGAATTGCTGGATACGGATGGGGAGAGGGCAGGGGAGAGAGGAGAGTTGCTGGACATGAATGGATGGAGGGGAGGGCAGGGGAGAGAGTAGAGTTGCTGGACATGAATGGAGGGGAGGGCAGGGGAGGGAAGATAGTTGCTGGACATGGATGGAGGGCAGGGCAGGGGAGAGAGGAGAGTTGCTGGACATGAATGGATGGAGAGGAGAGCAGGGGAGAGAGGAGAGTTGCTGGACATGAATGAATGCAGGGGAGGACAGGGGAGTTGCTGGACATGAATGGATGGAGGGGAGGGCAGGAGAGATAGGAGAGTTGCTGGACATGGGTGGAGGGGAGGGCAGGGGAGAGAGGAGAGTTGCTGGACATGGATGCAGGGAAGGGCAGGAGAAATGCTGGATATGGATGGAGGAGAGGGAATACAGGAAGGATATGCACATGGATGGAGGGAAGGGAGAGAGATGAAATACTGGGCATAGAGTGGAGGAAAGACAGAGGACGTAGATGCACATGGAGGGGAGAGGAGAAATGCTGGACATGGATGGAGGGGAGGGAAGACAGGAGGAGATGCATATGGATGGCGGGAAAAGAAGAGAAATGGAGGGGAGGGGAGGGCAGGGGAGAGAGGAGAGTTGCTGAACATAAATGGAGGGGAGGGCAGGGGAGAGAGGAGAGTTGCTGGATATGAATGGATGGAGGGGAAGGCAGGGGAGAGAGTTGCTGGACTTGGATGCAGGGGAGAGTTGCTGGACATGGATGGAGGGAAGGGCAGGGGAGAGAGGAGAGTTGCTAGATATGGATGCAGGGGAGAGAGGAGAGTTGCTGGACATGGATGTAGGGGAGGGCAGGGGAGAGAGGAGAGTTGCTGTACATGGATGCAGGGGAAGGCAGGAGAAATGCTGGACATGGATGGAGGAGAGGGAAGACAGGAAGGAGATACACATGGATGGAGGGAAGGGAGAGAGGAGAAATACTGGACATGGAGTGGAGGAAAGACAGAGGAAGTAGATGCACATGGAGGGGAGAGGAGAAATGCTGGACATGGATGGAGGGGAGGGAAGACAGGAGGAGATGCACATCGGTGGCGGGAAAAGAAGAGAAATGCTGGACATGGATGGAGGAGAAGGAAGACAGGAGGAGATGCACATGGTTGGAGGGGATAGAGGAGAAATGCTGGACATGGATGGAGGGGAGGGAAAACACAGGAAGGAGATGCGCATGGATGGAGGGGAGAGAGGAGAAATGCTGAACATGAATGGAGGGGAGGGAAGAGAGGAAGTGAGATGAACATGGATGGAGGGGCGGAGAGAGAGGAAAATGGTGGACATGGATAGAGGAGAGGGAAGAGAGAGGAAGGAGATGCATATGGATGGAGGGTAGTGAAGAAAGAGGAAGGAGATGCATACTGACAGAGATGAGGGAAAGGGCAAAGAGGAGAAAAACAACACATGGATGGAGAAAATAGATGCTGGATGGAAAGAGGGAAGAGAGGGTGCAGACACTGGATGGAAAGGGGAGAGAGAGAGGGTAGACGCTGGATGGAAGGGGGGAAGAGAGGGGGTAAACTCTGGATGGAAAGGGGAAAGAGAGGGGGCAGATGCTGGAAGGAAAGGGGAGAGAGGGGATAGATGCTGGATGGAAAGGGGGGAGAGTTAAGATCGAGGAAAGAAGAAACAAGTGACTGGGACCAACACAATTAGAAACAGTAAACAGCCAGACCACAAAGGTAGGAAAAAATGAATTTTATTTTTAGTTTAGGATAAAGTAGTGTGGTAGCTGTGTTAATAAATACAGAAAATGGAAGTAAGGTGATATCTTTTATTGGACTAATTTAAATACATTTTTGACTAATGTTTGGAGACCAAGCCCTCCTTTCTCGTGTCAGAACAGAATATCATAACAGCAGTATACTGTCCTCACCTGTGGAAAGAGGTTTTGGTCTTTGGAAGCTAATTGAAAAATGTATTTAGTACAATAAAATATATTTTTCCATTTTTTGTTTTATTTGTATTTGTTAACCTACAGTACAGTGATTTGAAATATGTCAGTTTTTGAAATTTGCATCTCTTTATATTTGCACAGTACAGGGGGACTGAGAGGTAGGACTGTTCAGGGAAGACGTCCTGGTGCAGGTTGCAGGCAGCCTATGAGTGGCGCTGCCACTGCCCAGGTGAAGACTGCAGCAGACAGGATTTTAGGGGGGGAACACACTGCCTGTAAAAAAAAAAAATTAGCGCCCCCAGTCATTTTGAAATGTTGGCTCCTATGCCTGGAGCCCAGGGGCGTAGCCACAGGTGGGCCTGGGTGGGCCCAGGCCCACCCATTTCCACCCAGGGCCCACCTAAAAATAGTGGATCTGGATCGTCTTTTCCCTCCCTCACCCTCACCACGAGCGTCTAGTTTAAATTAAGAGCTCTCGTTGGCCAGCAGAGATTCAGCGAACAACTCCGGAGCCTTCCCTCTGCAAAGATCCGAGCGGTGGCCGAGGTGAATCATCTTTTCCCTCCCTCACCCCCGCCTCGAAGCACCTAGTCTAAATTAAGAGTGGCGGCCTGCAGCGATTCGCAGAGAACCAATCCGGAGCCTTCCCTCTGCAACGATCCACCCTCTCAGAAACAGGAAGTTGCGACAGAGAGAGCGGATCGCGGCAGAGGGAAGGCCCTGGAGTGGGTCTCCGTTTGTGAATCACTGTCGACTGGTGCCCTTAATTTAAACTCCAGACTTCGTATTCCTTTGCAATTTACGGGTAGGAGTGCTGGAATGCAAAGAAGGAAATGATGGCCTATATAACAACAGAACATTTTCGCCATGTCAAGGGCAGTGTAGAAGGTTTTGAGGAGAGGATTTCTTGTCATTTTTCTATTTTCTACCATGGGGGCGTTCCTGGCGGTAATTGGCAGCACAACCATGTTGGCACACACTGCATGGTTACCGTGCAGGTAGCAAGTGAGCCCTTACCACTAGGTCAATGGCTGGCGATAAGGGCTCAGGCTGTAAATAGGCACACACTAGTTTTCATTTTTGCACAAGCCCACTTACTGGCTCATTAAAAAATGGCCTTTTTCCCAGCCATGGTAAAAAGTGGCCCATTGTATACCAAAACATGCACCCACACTACCGTGGCTTTGTAACAGGACCCCCTGATTGTTGTATGTATGTGGGCTCTAACAAGTTAACCTGTGTATTGCCTTATATGATGGCATCATCTCAGGTGGTGAATATTTTGAAGCAATATTGGCCTATATTATCAGCCCCGAGGACCTTTGCATGTCAATGGGGCAAACGTGTAGGTGAAAATTTGACCATCAAGAGGGAACACCACACTTCGAGTGCCTCCTATGGATACTGGTCATGCTCTCGATGTGTGTGATGCCAATCTACAATGTCCTTCATAGTGTTTGTTCCCCTTCCATTCAGTTTTATATTGATGCTGGCATTACTGCAACATGTGAATCAGCTTTTGTAGTTTGTGCTGTGGATTGCCCATGCCATAAGAGTTATGTTGGCAGAATGCAAAATATATGTTTTCAGCTTAATGAACATAAGATCTGCATACATACAAGATGGAAAACAGCACTGATATTGGCACTTTGGATATCTGAAGCTCACTCGTTGGAGAATTTGAGCTGGCTGGTGATTGATTTTATTCCCTTACATCCCCTTGGAGGTAATTGTTTACAGAGTCTTATTTATCGGGAGCAATATTGGATCCATAAATTATATACCATACACCTCTATAGATTGAATGAAACCACTGAATGGCAAAATTTGCTATATTTGAGTGGTTGGACTCATGTGACCAAATTCTGATTGGGTTGTACTGCCATACTGGGAAAGACCAAAGGTCCATCGAGCCCAGCATCCTGTTTCCAACAGTGGCCAATCCAGGTCACAAATAACCGACAAGATCCCAAAAATGTACAAAACATTTTATACTGCTTATCCCAGAAATAGTGGATTTTCCCCAAGTTTATATTTTTTTGAATCATTGAGTGGAAGAAGAAAGCATATGAGGTATTTGGGGGATACAAATTTTTGGATGAGAGTGTTTTACTTGTGACACAGCATTTGAAAAAATTGGGAGGCAGCTCAGGTGTATATTCTTAAGCCAGCCAGTATGTTGAGCCATAGCTAGGATACCTTCCTCAGGGATTTATTGCAACCATGGTCCCTGCAGGCCTGATCAGCTTTACTAAGGTCTTAATCCTTGGTCTCCTGTACAGTGCAATGGGTCATATCTCATCTTAAGGGCTCATCCTATTTCTCCCTTTTGTGGGATAGAAAGATTTTAAAATTCTGCTTATTACATTATTTTCAGTATATCAGTGAGAACAGAACTGTACTTAAAAAGAGCCAAGATCTCCCTATTATGTTTAATCAGCACAAAATAACTGCAGAATTTTCTAATGTATAATGACTTGGTTTACTTTGCCCTTTTATTTCCAGAAACATGGAAGCCATTTGAAATGGAAAATCATAAAACAGAGACACACTGGAGGATAAATCGGTTTAATTCACCGTAAGGTCCAGAAGCAATGTCTTTCCGGAGGAGTTTGAAAAACTTTCTGAAAAATTATTCAGTAGCAGTGATAAAAGTTAGGGAAGCAACATCAAATGACCCTTGGGGCCCTTCTAGCTCCTTAATGTTAGAGATTGCTGACCTAACATATCATGCAACCTCTCTGTCTGAGATTATGAGTGTACTGTGGAAAAGATTGAATGATCAAGGGAAGAACTGGCGCCATGTCTACAAATCTCTGACTCTGCTGGATTACATTATCAAGAATGGGTCGGAAAGAGTCATACACCAATGTCGGGAAGGTCTCTTTAATATTCAGACATTAAAAGAATTCCAATATGTTGATGAGGCTGGAAGGGACCAAGGTAACCTTAAAGATTACTCAAGATTTGTTTCATTAGAGGCCAGACTTGATAACTGGTAGATTGCCTTAGGCTGTCTAGGACTAGTAATGTGGTTTGTGGTACTCACAAATTTTGTTCCTACATCTGCTAGTAAAAATGAAATTTTGTATATAGCTTTCCTGCTTTATTGACCATTGGATCATTTAGTCTATATATGAAAAACTGTGAGGAAAGCAAGAAAATTATTGAAGCTAAGAATAATATCTTCCCAGTGAAAACTGAATAGGCTAAACAATAGGAATGTGCATTCATTAGCATGCATTTATTTTTATTTGTTACATTTGTATCCCACATTTTCCCACCTATTTGCAGGCTCAATGTGGCTTACATAGTACCGTAGTAGCGTTCGCCAGTTCCAGCATGAACAAATACAAGGTGTTATTGTGGTAGAATAAGGTTATTATTATTTATTGCATTTGTATCCCACATTTTCCCACCTATTTGCAGGCTCAATGTGGCTTACAGAGTGTGGTTATGACATCATCATTTCATGGTAACAGGTACAGTGCTTAATGTTTGAAGATCTACAGATTCATTTCATGGTAACTGGTACAATTATTGGTGTTTGAAGGTTAGGTAAGGGAAGTTTGTGAACATGTTTAAAAAAAATTAGTGTTCACAAAATTGATTTAACTTGAATTAGCCTGTAAATTAAAGCATGTGCAATTGATTTGCGTGCATTAGAAAGTTCTAATGCATTTTGTGTCAAACCAAAGGCTCCTTTTACAAAGTTGTGCTACCAATTAGTGTGTGTTGAATATGAAGAAGCCCATGGAAATTGAATGGGCTTTTTCGCATTCATATAAGTACATAAGTAATGCCACACTAGGAAAAGACCAAGGGTCCATCGAGCCCAGCAACCTGTCCACGACAGCGGCCAATCCAGGCCAAGGGCACCTGGCAAGCTTCCCAAACAGTCCATCACTAATCAGCGCCATTTTGTAAAAGGAGCCCCAGATTTGTAAAATGAACCAAAAACACCTGGAAATCAGGAAAATTATCTGGAAACTTTGAAAACTGAAAATGGTTTACCTATTCACCTCCCTTCTCAGCAGATAAAAGAAACTGTAAAATGGGAAGAATTCAGGGCATAACAAGTGTGTTCTAATCATTAATGCTGTTTCTCTTTGTTTAGTATATAAAACACTTCTGGTAATATCTAATTTGATACAGACCTTACAGATTTGGCCAGATAGCTGGAAATTTGTATTATCTCAGAAAATTATCCTTGATTACATAGGGTACGGAGGTTCTTAGTTAGGTAATTTGAGCACTGGGGAGCAACATCTTATTCTTGATGAATGGGTGAAATTGATATTTAATTCTTCAGAGATCATTGTTTTTAAAAGAATCAAAAGAAAAGGATGGAGGGAAAGGGAAATACTTCAGGTGGAGAATGAAAGCACGCCCATCAATTTAGGGAATATAAAAATAAATTTGCATTTGAAATGCTGGTCAGGCAGAATCAAACTTTTATTTCAGATATTTTCTGTTGATAAAAAAGATTGAATTAGTTATATAAATCAATGATATAATCCAACAGCATCAGGGTGGAACAGCTCTCCTAAAGCTTAAAGCTAATGTAATATTCTGAGCAGATATGACTCTTCCCACAGGCAGCAGACCCCTAAATCTCCTCAATAAGTTTTTTCCATTTTATAGAATGCATTTGAAAACAAAGGTTTCCCAGAAAAGTCGAGTCTTTTTTGTCTTACTGTTTTAATTGTTTTTCTTAGTTTATTTTCTTGATTTTAATTCCAAAAAAATTTACTTTTAGACTAGTTTTACAGTTACAGTTCAAATTTGATATACTGCAAATAAAATATGTCTCAATGGTTTACAAGGTTCCCAGAATATAAAAATAGCAGTGCAGAAGAATGAAAGAAATAGGTCATATACATAAGGAAGCCTAAATAACAATAGAAAATTCACTGCAGGGCCACGGTGGAGGCTAAACTAGGCTTTAGGCCTTGGCCTATCTGCAAAAGGAAATTAGATAATAATGCCCCCTTTGTGCTGTTTGTATATAGCTCAGGTTAAATGGTTATGCCTCAGTCTTTGATTTTGTAACCAGTACCTCAGGTGTTGAAGTTTATTGCTTAGTCTGGGGTTGTTGTGGCCTGTTTCTGATTATATTTCTGTATGGAATAATATGGAGATTAAGGTACAAGACAGGGTTATTAGTTGGTCTAATTGGCAGAATAGAGGAGTGTGGTATGTTTTGTCAGTTGCTTCAGGGGCAAAGTTTTAGGACTTCTGAAGATCGGAGTATGGAATTTCATTTGGAGTCTAGGCATTACTTTCAAAGGTTGCAACTGGAGCATTGTTTGAGGGATTCTAAGTGTATAGAGTGGATAAAAGTTCATGGTTAATTTTATTTGATATACCGCTCTTCCTCTGTATAGTAGCAGAGTGGTGATTCAGGTTTGTGAGATTTTAATGTTGAGCTTATTGGACAGGCGAAAAAGGCTTCTGCAGTATATTGAAAGGTTAAGTTTAAGAGTGTAAGTGTGAATATGTGTGTTGCGTTAGAAAAGGCCTGGGAACATGATTTGGGAGAGCATATTGGGGAGGAGGTATGGAACATCTTTTGGACTAGAGTTTGTAGTCCTACCTTGTCGTCTTCTGTCACTCAGTCTTTATGTTATGTAGTTAATTACCTGAAATGGCCAGATGTAATCAGGCTATGGTTATTTGCGTTATTGGAGGAAAAAGCCTCTGTATTCCCGATTCAGAATATTTTTTGAGTCTGATAAAGTGGGATAGAATCTTCATTGGCTAAAAAACCTTCATTAATGTTAAATACAGATGTAACTTTAATGACTATGTAAAAAACAAACACTTATCTTAATGCTCTCACAGTGTGGTTTCACTTTTGTGTGCCCGACGGGGTCCCGTTTTGCCGTCACAGGCTTTGTCAAGGAAACAACCTCGTACTGCAATGCGAAATCTGTAAATAAAAGCAGCCAAAAAGCCCTTACAAAATGCCACTCTCACATATGCTGATTCTGATTTGCACTCATTGATTCGGCTTACTTACTTGTCATTCTATACGGTTTCACTTTGTAAACCGGTAATGACTGCAAAATGACGTCTTAAATACTAGTGCCTTGTGATGTCATTGCGTCCTATTGGTTAACGCATTTAAAGGGAAAATATTAATGTGTTTTTAAAGGGGCACACCTTACAAAAAAGTGGCCCATTGTTTAGTGGTATTTAAACCATTGGGTTCCAGAGATTTTAATCTGAAAATCCAACGTTGTTCGGCTTGGAGGAGGTGTTTTGCTCTATCACCTCCTCTCATGTTTGATTTAACCTGATCAATTATGAAACAACGGAATTGAACAAAATCGTGTTTAGCGATGTTGCAATGTGCAACTAAGGGTGATCCCAAGTGTTTCCTTTTTAAACATGATTTGTGTTCTAGCAAATGTGTGTGGAGCTGTCGTGTGGTTTTTCCAATATAAATTTTACAATATGGGCACTTCAATACATAAATGACATGATCCGACTTGCAGTTGGTATAGGAATTGATATAATATTTCTTCAAATCTACAGGATTGAAGAATTCGTTACATTCAATCATGATATTGCAAGTACTGCATCCACTACATTTGAAATAGCCCCTTGGTCCTGTTAATCTTGATTTATCTATCTATCTATCTATCTATCTATCTATCTATCTATCTATCTATCTATCTATCTATCTATCTATCTATCTATCTATCTATCTATCTATCTATCTATCTATCAATATTCTTTTAAATTCCTTCCCCTTGAATATGCAATACGTAGATTGCAATTAGTGAACAGCTGGTGGGATTTTATTTATTGCATTTGTATCCCACATTATCCCACCTCTTTGCAGGCTCAATGTGGCTTACAATAAATCATGGATAGTGGAAATGAGAGGAGAATTGACATATGGTGTTACAGAAGTAGTTTGGGTAGCATGGTAATGGAAAACAAGATAATAACATGACATAAGGCATCCTTACATTGATAGATATGTGTGGGGGTTTCACAAGTTTTGGTTTTTGTGGTATATCTTGTCGAAGAGATGTGTCTTCAGTTGTTTGCGGAAGTTGGTCAGTTCATAGGTCGCTTTTAGGTTCCATGGCAATGCATTCCAGAATTGCATGCTCATATAGGAAAAGGTTGATGCATGCATTAGTTTATATTTGAGGCCTTTGCAGTTAGGGAAATGAAGATTAAGGAATGTGCGAGACGATCTTTTAGCATTCCTGGGTGGTAGGTCGATCAGGTCCGCCATGTAGGCTGGGGCCTCGCCGTGGATGATTTTGTGCACTAGGGTGCATACCTTGAACGTGATGCGTTCTTTGAGTGGTAACCAATGTAGCTTCTCTCGTAGGGGTTTTGCGCTTTCATATTTTGGTTTTCCAAATATGAGTCTGGCTGCTGTGTTCTGGGCTGTATGGAGTTTTTTGAGAATTTTCTCTTTGTAGCCGGCGTAGAGTGAGTTGCAGTAGTCTAAGTGACTGAGTACCAGTGATTGTACCAAATTCCGGAAAACGGTTCTAGGGAAGTATGGTTTTATTCTTTTTAATTTCCACATTGAGTGGAACATCTTTTTGGTTATGATTTTCGCATGATTCTCTAGTGTCAGGTGTCGGTCGATGGTGACTCCTAGGATTTTCAGGGTTTCTGAAATTGGTAGATTTAGTTTTGGGGTGTTGATGGTGGTAAATTTGCTCGTATTGTGCTGAGAGGTGAGTACTAGGCATTGGGTTTTTTCTGCATTGAGTTTTAATTGAAAGGCGTCTGCCCATGAGTGCATGATATGTAGACTTTGGTTGATTTCATTGGAAATTTCTTTTAGGTCCTGTTTGAATGGGATGTAGATCGTCACATCATCAGCGTAAACATATGGGTTAAGGTTTTGTTTTGATAATAGTTTAGTCAAGGGTATCATCATTAGGTTGAATATAGTCGGTGAGAGGGGGGATCCCTGTGGAACTCCACATTCAGGTGTCCATGTGGCTGATGTTGTTGAATTTGATGTCACTTGATATGAGCGTGTAGTTAGGAATCCTTTAAACCAGCTGAGGACATTGCCTCCAATGCCGAAGTATTCAAGGATGTGTAGTAGGATTCCATGATCAACCATGTCGAAGGCACTTGACATGTCGAATTGTAGAAGTAATATGTTCTTACCGGTTGCAATCGTTTGTTTGAATTTATTCATGAGAGTAACTAGTACTGTTTCAGTGCTGTGATTGGAGCGAAATCCTGATTGGGACTCATGTAGTATTGAGAACTTGTTTAGATAATCTGTGAGTTGATTGTACTATGTCCCAATTCTTCCTTATAACATTCGCTATTTCCTCCTCACCTCTCATGAATTTCAAAATGAACGTCTCACAAGCGTCCTTGTGGGTGACTGTGGAATCTTTGTCTAGTAATAAATAGTCCCGTTCACTATGTTTAGCTCTGGTGTAAGCTTGCCTGACAATACTGGCTGGATAACCTCTCACCTCTAAATCTTTCGAAAATTTTTTTGCTTGAGTCCTATAATCCTCTTTGGTGGTGCAATTCCTTCTAAACAGCAAAAATTGGGAATAGGGAAGACTATTCTTTAAGGTTGTGGGATGGCAGCTGTAATAATGTAATAGCGTGTTTCTATCAGTGGCTTTTTTAAACACAGATGTTTTCCAACCATCGTGCATTTTCTCTATGTTCACATCCAAATAATGTATGTTATTTCTAGAACTTTCAAACGTGAATTGTATCTTGGTGCTTAAATTATTGAGCCAATCTACAAATTGGACTAGGCTATTATTATCTCCGTTCCAGATAAGAAAAATATCATCTATGTATCTCAGCCATATTCTGATGATGTTATCATATGGGCAGTGCTGTAGCCAATTCTCTTCATAATGAGACATAAATAAGTTTGCTACTGATGGTGCGAATGTTGCACCCATGGCAATGCATGATGTTAGTAAATACAAATTGTTTTGGAACAAAAAAATAATTTTCAGTTAGAGCTATAGTACTTAACTCCATCAAAAATTCCGTCGGTACTTCAAGTGGACGTGGTCGTGTGTCTAGTAATTTCTGGATAACTAGCAAAGCTTCTTTTTGTGGGATCGACGTGTAAAGTGATTTGATGTCTTTCTCTTCATTTGTCCGGGAAATGTCTGTGGCTATTCCCTTCCCTGTGGTATCTGAGGATGAGCCCAAGACTGAGGTGCACGAGGTCCTTGACTATCCTTCGCCACCTAAGTGTCGCGTCCCTCACCTGTGCCGCTTCTCCGTCGGTAGGGCCGCGCTGTCAGGGTGCCGCAGGGAGTGTTGATCAGGAGAGGCGGTCGGGCGCCGGGCTCCTGCGTCGCACCGCTGGAGTGCTGTCGGCGGTCTGGGCTGCTCCGGCCCTCCGGTCCGCTTCGGTGGCGGCGGGGAGACGCCGGCCAGGTGGACAGGGCCGGCGTTCCCCGAGAAAGGGATCCCTTGCAGGCGCGGAGCCTCAGAGGAACAATGTCACTCCCCACAACGCCCGGATTGGCCGATCGCGGCTGACTCCGCCTCCTGCTTCTGGCTGGCCAATCCGGGGCTGTTGAGTCACGGTTGTGGGGAGCTCCGCCCCCTTTTCAGCTGTTACCGGTCCTCCTGATGGGGAGGGCTATTTAAGAGCAGCAAGGCAGAACTCTCATTGCTTCGGCTTCTACCTGTGTGGATTCTGTGGCCTTGGGTTTTTCTCGGACTGCTCCTGCCTTGAAACTTGCCTGGACCTGGACTTTGCTTTTGTTTGCAGCCTGCCTTGAAACTTGCCTGGACCTGGACTTTGCTTTTGTTTGCAGCCTGCCTTGAAACTTGCCTGGACCTGGACTTTGCTTTTGTTTGCAGCCTGCCTTGAAACTTGCCTGGACCTGGACTTTGCTTTTGTTTGCAGCCTGCCCTGAAACTTGCCTGGACCTGGACCTTGCTTTTGTTTGCAGCCTGCCTTGAAACTTGCCTTGACCTGGACTTTGCTTTTGTTTGCCGCCTGCCCTGAAACTTGCCTGGACCTGGACTTTGCTTCTGTTGCCACCTGCCTTGTGTTTGCCTGGACCTGGACTGTGCTCTTGTTCGTCCCCTGCTCTGAGGCTTGCCTGGTCTTGGACTTTGTTCCTGCTTCTCATCTGCCCTGGAAGTCTCACCTGTGTCTACACTCCCCTGACTTCCTGAGGAGTTGTTGCCTCACTCTCCAGGTAAGATCAGGATTGTCCGGCTGCCTAACTCCGTTCGGCACAGGGGCTCACTTTCTGAGGGTCAAAGGCTGACAGTAAGCCGAAGCCATGAGCTCGCCGGATAAGCCTGATTTGACCGACCTGGCCCAAGCTCTTCAACAACAGCAGGCCCAGCTTAATAGACTTTCAGGAGTCCTTCAAGATGTATGCTCTCAGATGTCGACCCAGCGGAGTCCGCCTACTGGAGCCAACCGGGCACCTCCTCCCCAGCTTGCTTTCCGCCTGCCTGAGCCTCCCCGGTTTGACGGTACAACTGCCGCCTGCCGCGGGTTTTTGAACCAATGCCAAATGCTCTTTGAGATGCAATCTGCTTCGTTTCCTACAGACAGATCCAAGATTACATATATCATCTCGCTACTGTCCGGGTCAGCCCTGGCATGGGCCTCGCCATTGTGGGAACAACAAGACCCTCTTCTATCTGATCTGGGAGAGTTCCTGCGAAGGTTTCGCATGGTGTTTGACGTCCCGGGACGCCCCTCTTCCGCAGCTAGTGAATTGCTGCGGATTCAGCAAGGAAGCAGTTCAGTCGGAGCCTATGCTATCCAATTTCGTACTCTAGCGGCAGAGCTGAAGTGGAATCAGGAGGCCCTCACGGCGATCTTTTGGCAAGGCCTGAATGGGCGTATCAAGGACGAGTTGGCCGGCCGGGAGGTTCCTAGTACGTTGGATGCTCTTATTTCCCTATGTGTCCGGATTGATGTTCGATTCCAGGAGCGAACACGAGAACAGGGAACTTCACATCCGCCTCGGAGAACTTCTCCTCCTAGGCGGCGGCCCATGTCTCCTCAAGGTGCTGCAGGATCGACCGCAGAGGGGTCTGAAGAACCTATGGTGATTGGCAGACATCGTCTTTCAGCTGTGGAGAGGGCCCATAGACGTAACAATAGACTTTGCCTTTATTGTGGTAAACCTGGTCACTTTGTGAAGGAGTGTCCCAATAAGCCGGGAAATGCCTAGACCCAAGCCCTGAGGAAGGGGTGGCGTTGGGTCACTCGAATACCCTTCCAGATAACTTGATTTCTGTGCCTATAATTCTCCTTTGGCAGGACTTCAGGGTGAACACTTTAGCTCTGTTGGACTCTGGGGCGGGAGGTAATTTTATTGATGCATCTCTTCTTAAGAAGCTGGGAGAACCTTCAGTGCCTTGCAGACCTGCGCTACAGGTAACGTCCATTCATGGCTCAGCTCTGCCTCATCTTGTTACCCAGCTCACCCCACCTCTGAGGATGCAAGTGGGTCTCTTGCACCATGAAGAGATCCAATTTTTATTTTGCCCCATGCTATCCATCCTGTTATTCTGGGTTTACCCTGGTTACGTCTTCACGCACCCAGCATCAACTGGCCGGCTGGGGAGATCAGTCAATGGAGCAAACGATGTTTTGAGGTCTGCCTGACTCCTGTGGAACCTCCTCCTAGGAGCATTGCCGCCTTACCTGGAATTCTTCGACCTTGTGAAGCTTGTCTTCCTGAGGAATATAGTGATTTTCAAGATGTTTTTGATGCACGGGAGGCAGACTCCCTCCCTCCCCATCGCCCCTTTGACTGTTCTATTGAATTATTGCCGGGCAAGATGCCGCCTAGGGGACGATTATATACTCTGTCCAGAGCTGAGTCGGCTGCTATGCGGAAATACATTCATGAGAATCTTACCAAGGGATTTATTCGACCCTCCTCCTCCCCGGCTGGTGCGGGGTTTTTTTTTGTGTCCAAAAAGGACGTGTCGTTGAGACCTTGTATTGACTATCGAGGACTGAATACTATCACGATTAAGAACCGCTATCCTCTTCCTCTGATCCCTGAGTTATTTGATCGTCTTCAGGGAGCGGTTATCTTCACCAAGTTGGATCTCCGAGGTGCTTACAATTTGATCCGCATTCGTGAGGGGGATGAGTGGAAAACAGCATTTAATACTCACGAAGGCCACTTTGAATACCGAGTCATGCCTTTCGGCTTGTGTAACGCTCCAGCTGTTTTTCAGGACTTTATTAATTTCATTTTCCGGGATTTACTGTATTCATCCGTCATTGTATATCTGGATGATATCCTTATCTTCTCTGCTTCTCCTCAGGACCATCCAGGGCACGTGCGCACGGTGCTCCAACGCCTTCGGGCTCATCGACTGTTTGCCAAGATGGAGAAATGTGCTTTTCACCAGTCGACTATTCCTTTTCTGGGACATATTATCTCCGCCGATGGCCTTCAGATGGACCCTGCTAAGCTTCAGGCTATCCAAGATTGGCCCCTGCCTCAAGGACTCCGGGCCTTGCAGAGATTCCTTGGCTTCGCCAATTATTACAGACAGTTTATTCCACATTATTCTTTGCTTACGGCTCCTTTGACAGCCTTGACCAGAAAAGGGGCCGATGTGCGGAATTGGTCCCCCACAGCTCTGGAGGCGTTCTCTACTTTAAAGACTGCTTTTGTGTCGGCGCCAGTACTCCGTACTCCGGATATTGCGAAACCTTTTGTGGTGGAAGTGGATGCATCTGCTCTTGGAGCTGGAGCTGTCTTATCACAAGTGGCTGATTCTGGTAAACGGCATCCTTGTTTTTTCTTTTCTAAGAAGTTTTCCCCAGCAGAGCGCAATTATACGGTGGGGGACAGAGAATTGCTAGCCATGAAGCTTGCCTTTCAGGAATGGCGTTATCTTCTTGAGGGGGCCGCACATCCTTTTACTGTGATCACTGATCATAAGAACCTTCTTTATTTACAGGATGCCAAGCGTCTCAATCCACGGCAAGCCAGATGGTCTCTTTTTTTTGCCCGTTTTGACTTTCACTTGATCTTCCGACCTACTGAGAAGAACGTCCAAGCTAATGCGCTCTCCCGAGCCTTTGAGGAGCCCGCAGAACCCGATGAGGTTTCTCCTATGCTAAATCCGGCTTGTCTTCCTGCGTCGGTGGTGGCTGCGGCTTCTCTGCGGACCCCGGTTCCTCCCCACTCCAGACGCAAGGTACTACAGTGGGGCCATTCTTCGGCTTTTTCGGGACATTTTGGGTTCCGGAAGACTTTTCATCTCATCTCCCGTTATTTTTGGTGGCCTCATATGGCTCAGGACATTCTACAGTTTGTTTCTACCTGTCCCACCTGTGCTCGTACCAAGTCTCCTCCGGGCAAGTCCTATGGACCTCTGCAACCCTTGCCCATACCTCAGCATCCGTGGCAAGACATTTCTATGGACTTTATTACGGATCTTCCTCCCTCCAAGGGTAACACTGTCATCTGGGTGGTGGTGGATCGTTTTTCCCGCATGGCACATTTTGTTCCTATGCGAACCCTACCATCTGCTGCTGTTTTGGCCTCCCATTTTGTCCAGCATGTGTTCCGATTACATGGATTTCCGCAGCGGATCATCAGTGATAGAGGTTCGCAATTCACGTCTCGATTCTGGAGGTCCTTGTGCTCAGCTTTTGGTGTTGCCACACTTTTTTCTTCAGCCTATCATCCTCAGACGAATGGTATGGCTGAACGGACTAATCAGACGCTTAAGGCTTTCCTCCGGGCTTTTACTAACGCCCGTCAGGATAATTGGACTGATCTTTTGCCTTGGGCTGAGTTCGCCTACAATAATAGTGTGCACTCGGCCTCCCAGACTTCACCCTTTTTTGCTGTTTTTGGACGTCACCCTTCTCTTCCTCCTCCGCTTCCTTTGGATCACGCTCCTCCACTAGTTCAGCCTACCCTCTCCACTATCCAGGACACATGGAGAACAGTACAACGCCACTTGCAGCGGTCGGCGGTCCGGTATAAACGGTTTGCTGATCGCCATCGTCGGGCCGCTCCTGTTTTCCAGCCTGGGCAACGGGTGTGGCTCAGCACCAAATATCTGAAGCTTCGTCTGCCGTCCTTGAAGTTTGCTCCCCGATTTATTGGTCCATTTGCTGTTCAAACCAGAGTGGGGACGGTAGTTTATTGTCTTCACTTACCTAGTAACCTGCATATCCACAATGCTTTCCACGTCTCGTTACTCAAACCTTTCCGGACCTCACAGTGGCATCCTGAACCGAAGCGGATTACTGTTCCTGATTCTGAGCCGGATCCTGAGTTTGAGGTACAGGAGATTCTGGATTCCAAGCTCCAAAGGGGAAGACTTCTTTATTTGATTTCGTGGAAGAATTTTGGTCCTGAAGATAATTCTTGGGAACCAGCGAAGAATGTCCATGCACCTGACTTGGTTCGAGAGTTTCACTCTCGTTATCCTTCTAGACCTAGGCCGAGACGGAGGAGGGGGGCTTTCGGGGGGGGTACTGTCGCGTCCCTCACCTGTGCCGCTTCTCCGTCGGTAGGGCCGCGCTGTCAGGGTGCCGCAGGGAGTGTTGATCAGGAGAGGCGGTCGGGCGCCGGGCTCCTGCGTCGCACCGCTGGAGTGCTGTCGGCGGTCTGGGCTGCTCCGGCCCTCCGGTCCGCTTCGGTGGCGGCGGGGAGACGCCGGCCAGGTGGACAGGGCCGGCGTTCCCCGAGAAAGGGATCCCTTGCAGGCGCGGAGCCTCAGAGGAACAATGTCACTCCCCACAACGCCCAGATTGGCCCATCGCGGCTGACTCCGCCTCCTGCTTCTGGCTGGCCAATCCGGGGCTGTTGAGTCACGGTTGTGGGGAGCTCCGCCCCCTTTTCAGCTGTTACCGGTCCTCCTGATGGGGAGGGCTATTTAAGAGCAGCAAGGCAGAACTCTCATTGCTTCGGCTTCTACCTGTGTGGATTCTGTGGCCTTGGGTTTTTCTCGGACTGCTCCTGCCTTGAAACTTGCCTGGACCTGGACTTTGCTTTTGTTTGCAGCCTGCCTTGAAACTTGCCTGGACCTGGACTTTGCTTTTGTTTGCAGCCTGCCTTGAAACTTGCCTGGACCTGGACTTTGCTTTTGTTTGCAGCCTGCCCTGAAACTTGCCTGGACCTGGACCTTGCTTTTGTTTGCAGCCTGCCTTGAAACTTGCCTTGACCTGGACTTTGCTTTTGTTTGCCGCCTGCCCTGAAACTTGCCTGGACCTGGACTTTGCTTCTGTTGCCATCTGCCTTGTGTTTGCCTGGACCTGGACTGTGCTCTTGTTCGTCCCCTGCTCTGAGGCTTGCCTGGTCTTGGACTTTGTTCCTGCTTCTCATCTGCCCTGGAAGTCTCACCTGTGTCTACACTCCCCTGACTTCCTGAGGAGTTGTTGCCTCACTCTCCAGGTAAGATCAGGATTGTCCGGCTGCCTAACTCCGTTCGGCACAGGGGCTCACTTTCTGAGGGTCAAGGGCTGACACTAAGGAGTCATCCACGGTTCCTTTGCATAATGTCCTTAAGGAGACACTTCTAAGGAACTGGATGAAACCGCTAAGTAATCCCACCATCCCCCAAAAAGCTGAGTCCCAATATCGGATTCTCAGAGAACCTGAGTTGATGAAGTCGCAGTTACCTCACGACTCTATGGTTGTGGATTCCGCTCTCAAGAGAGCCAGGAGTTCTAGAGATTTTGCCTCGGCGCCCCCGGGGCAAGAATCTAGAACCCTGGATTCTTTTGGGAGAAAGGCCTATCAGTCCTCTAGCCTCGTGGCCAAGATTCAATCCTACCAGCTCTACACGAGCATTCACTTGAGGAATACAGTGAAGCAACTGGCGGACTTGGTCGATAAGCTCCCTCCGGAGCAGGCCATGCCTTTTCAGGAGGTGGTCAGGCAGCAGAAGGCGTGTCGTAAATTCCTGTCCAGGGGTGCTTACGATTCTTTTGATGTTGCATCCAGATCCGCTGTCCAAGGTATAGTGATGCACAGACTTCCATGGCTGCGTGCCTCTGACTGGACAATCGAGTCCAGCAGCGGATTGCGGTTCTCCCTTGCCGGGGGGGGGGGGGGGGGGATAACATTTTTGGTGAGAAAATCGAGCAGATGGTCGATCAGATCACGCAGCGGGAAACTGCTATGGACTATCTCTCCCGCCGGGCGCCTTCTGCCTCTACCTCAACTGGTAGACGATTTTTCCGGGGAAGGAAGAATGCTCCCTTTGCCTATAATAGGTGTAAGTACAATCCTCCTCCTTGACAGCCTTCTCAGGCTCATCCCCAACGTGCTCGTTCACGTCAACAGTGTGCGCCAAGGCAGGCCCCTGTGGCTCCCCAGCAAAAGCAAGGGTCGGGCTTTTGACTGGCTCCAGCTGAGCATAGTCGCCATAAAAGTGTCCGTGCCGGACGATCTGCCGGTTGGAGGGAGGTTAAAATTTTTTCACCAATGGTGGCCTCTCATAATCTCCGATCGGTGGGTTCTTCAAATAGTCCGGCTAGGATACTCCCTCAATTTGATCTCCACACCTCCAAATTGTCCACCGGGATCTCAGTCCTTCAGCTTCCAGCACAGGCAGGTACTTGCAGAGGAACTCTCCGCCCTTCTCAGCGCCAATGCGGTCGAGCTCGTTCCACCAAGGCAAGAAGGGCTGGGATTCTATTCCAGGTACTTCCTTGTGCAAAGGAAAACAGGGGGTATGCGTCCCATCCTAGACCTAAGGGCCCTGAACAAATTCCTGGTCTGAGAAAAGTTCAGGATGGTTTCCCTGGGCACCCTTCTTCCCATGATTCAGAAAGACGATTGGCTATGCTCTCTGGACTTAAAGGATGCTTATACACACATCCTGATACTTCCAGCTCACAGGAGGTATCATCGATTCCGTCTGGGAGCACAGCACTTCCAGTATTGTGTGCTGCCCTTTGATCTGTCGTCTGCGCCCAGGGTCTTTACAAAATGCCTGGCAGTAGTTGCAGCGTCACTACGCAGACTGGGAGTGCATGTGTTCCCTTATCTCGACGATTGGCTGGTGAAGAACACCTCAGAGGCAGGAGCTCTACAGTCCTTGCAGGTGACTATTCAACTCCTGCGGCTGCTAGGGTTTGTTATAAATTACCCAAAGTCCCATCTTCTTCCAGTTCAAAAACTAGAATTCATAGGAGCTCTGCTGAACTCTCAAACAGCCCACACCTATCTTCCCGAGACGACAGCAGACAATTTTCTCTCTCTATTTTCCATGGCCAGAGCATCTCAGCAGATCACAGCTCGGCAGATGTTGAGACTTCTAGGCCATATCGCTTCCACAGTTCATATGACACCCATGACTCATCTTCACATGAGATCAGCTCAATGGACCCTAGCTTCCCAGTGGTATCAAGCTGCAGGGGATCTAGAGGATGCAATCCAGCTTTCCATCGATTTTCACAATTTCCTTCAATGGTGGACAATTCGATCCAATTTGACCTTGGGACGTCCATTTCAAATTCCTCAGCCACAAAAAGTGATAACAATGGAAGCATCCCTCCTGGGGTGCGGAGCTCATGTCGATGGGCTTCACACTCAAGGAGTTTGGTCTCTCCAGGAAAAAGGTCTTCAGATCAATCTCCTGGTGCTACGAGTGGTCTGGAACGCTCTAAAGGCTTTCAGGGATCGGCTGTCCAATCAAATCATTCAAATTCAGACAGACAATCAGGTTGCAATGTACTATAACAAGCAGGGGGTACTGGATCTCACCCCCTGTGTCGGGAAGCCGTCCTGATGTGGCTTTGGGCTCGCCGTCACGGTATGGTTCTTCAAGCCACGTATCTGGCAGGCATAAACAACAGTCTGGCCAACAGGTTGAGCAGGATGATGCAACCTCACGAGTGGTCACTGAACATGGGCGTAATCCGCAAGATCTTCCGATCGTGGGGCACCCCCTCGGTGGATCTTTTTGCCAATCAGATCAATCACAAGGTCCCTCAGTTCTGTTCCAGACTTCAGGCCCATGACAGACTAGTGTCGGATGCATTTCTCCTTCATTGGGGGAAAGGCCTTCTGTACGCATATCCTCCCATACCTCTGGTGGGGAAGACTGCTGAAACTCAAGCAAGACCGTGGAACCATGATTCTGATTGCTCCCTTCTGGCTACGTTAGATTTGGATCCCTCTTCTTCTGGAGTTGTCCTCTGAAGAACCATGGAGATTGGAGTGTTTTCCAACCCTCAGAACAAGGGGGCGCTTCTGCATCCCAACCTCCAGTCTCTGGCTCTCACGGCCTGGATGTTGAGAGCATAGAATTTGCTTCCTTGGGTCTCTCTGAGGGTGTCTCCCGGGTTTTGCTTGCTTCCAGGAAAGATTCCACGAAGAAGTGTTACTTTTTCAAATGGAGGAGGTTTGCCGTCTGGTGTGATAGCATGGCCCTAGATCATCGCTCTTGTCCTACACAGACCCTGCTTGAATACCTTCTACACTTGTCAGAGTCTGGTCTAAAGACCAGCTCCGTAAGCGTGCACCTTAGCACAATTAGTGCTTTTCATTGTCGTGTGGAAGGTAAGCCGATCTCTGGAACAGCCTTTAGTAGTTCGCTTCATGAGAGGTTTGCTTTTGTCAAAGCCCCCTGTCAAACCTCCACCAGTGTCATGGGACCTCAACATCGTTCTCACCTAGCTGATGAAAGCTCCTTTTGAGCCACTGCATTCCTGCCATCTGAAGTACTTGACCTGGAAGGTCATTTTCTTGGTGGCTGTTACTTCAGCTCATAGAGTCAGTGAGCTTCAAGCCCTGGTAGTTCATGCTCCTTATATTAAATTTCATCATAACAGAATAGTCCTCTGCACTCATCCTAAGTTCTTGCCGAAGGTGCTGTCGGAGTTCCATCTGAACCAGTGAATTGTCTTGCCAACATTTTTTTCCCCGTCCTCATACCCGCCCTGCTGAACATCAGTTGCACACCTTGGACTGCAAGAGAGCATTGGCCTTTTATGTGGAGCGGACAAGCCCCTTCAGACAGTCCGCCCAAATGTTTGTTTCTTTTGATCCCAACAGAAGGGGAGTCGCTGTTGGGAAACGCACCATCTCTAATTGGCTAGCAGTTTGCATTTCCTTCACTTATGGCCAAGCTGGGCTGACTCTTGAGGGTCATGTCGTGGCTCATAGTGTTAGAGCCATGGCAGCATCGGTGGCCCACCTGAAGTCAGCCACTATAGAAGAGATTTGCAAGGCTGCGACGTGGTCATCAATCCACACATTCACATTTCACTAGTGCCTTCAGCAGGATGCCCGACGCGACAGTCAGTTTGGGCAGTCGGTGCTGCAGAATCTGTTCGAGGTTTAGAATCCAACTCCACCCCCCTAGGCCCATTTTATTCTGTTCCAGGCTGCACTCACAGTTAGATGTTCTAGTTCGTAGGTCAATCTATTTATATCCTTGCCGTTGCGAGGCCCAATTGACACTCTTTGTTGTTTTGGGTGAGCCTGGGTGCTAGGGATACCCCAGTCGTGAGAACAAGCAGCCAGCTTGTCCTTGGGAAAGTGAAGATACATACCTGTAGCAGGTATTCTCCGAGGACAGCAGGCTGATTGTTCTCACATACCTGCCCACCTCCCCTTTTGGAGTTGTTTTTCTCCTTGTTATTGCTTTCTTATTTAACTGATCGGGGCTCTCGTGCGACGGGCGGGAAGATGGCTGCGCATGTACGGTGTGTGCACCCCACGTGCTCGAAGGCTTTTGTTGTTAGGAAGATTTCTGTTCCTGGAGCCGCCGTGTACGCCGACCCAGTCATGAGAACAATCAGCCTGCTGTCCTCGGAGAATACCTGCTACAAGTATGTATCTTCGCTTTTTAGCCCCCTTTCATAGATGGTAAGGGAATGACTAGGGGGCTGTCTAGTCCCCTGTCTTTAAGGTTCTCTGGCTGGGAATCAAAAAACAAAGACAACAGCCCGCTAGCATGGCTTGATAAAAAAGGCCCTTAGTGAGGTTCATACAAAACTTGATAGTGGCATGATTACATTTGCTGTTTCTCTAGATTTGTCTGCTGTTTTTGATCTTGTAGATCACCCTCTTCTTTTAACAAGACTTGCAGAAATGGGCCTCTCAGGGCTAGTTCTACAGTGGTTTGGTTTTTTTTTTTTCTTTCATAGTTATGGCATCTTGTACTACCTCCAGTTCTGTATCATTAGAATGCTACAGAGATCTGTTTTATCTCCTTTATTATTCAATATTTTTCTAAGCCCAGTGGCTAATGTCCTCCAAGGCAAATAAACAGAAGAACGGTAACCCTTGTAGGCACACAGAAGAAACAGTCACAACAAGGGTGACAAAGGAAAGGGCAGCAGACAGTGTCCAAAATAACATCTTTATTTAAACATCTAGAGACTCGACACAAGTCATGTTTCCTCAGGAGTCTTTAGTTGGATGTATGTTGATATAAAGCTACGTCTACAATATTACTGGTAATATCCAATATCTTGCTGCTTCTTTCAATGAACACTTCGTGGAAAGTTGGACTAATGACCAAGATCATGGAATCTCTTTTCACATTTATGCAGATGATGTTTTGTTATTGATCTCTGACCTCTACAAACCTGTTTGAGTTTTCTTGGTTTCAGAACCATCAGCTAGTATTGAACTCTGAAAAGACAACTGCCTGCTAGCGTATTGGCCAGCCTTCATGTCCATCTTTTGACTCTGTTTGGATCCTTGATTTCTCCAGTAGATATCTGGGGGTATCCTTTAGATATCTGATCAATTGTCAACTTTGTTAACTCAGCTTTTTTGATTTCAAGGTTGGATTACTGTAATGATATCTATTCTGGTACATCACAAACAAATTTTTAAAAAACTTCAAAAGCTACAGAATGCCTCTATGCACTTGCTTATTCGTGCTTGAAAACATGACCACATGACTGTTATTGATCAAATACCATTGGCTCCCATTAAAATATAGGGTTCAATTCAATGTACTGGCCCTTACTTTTAAGGCTTTGCATTTAGGGACCAAACAATATCTTGCCTCCATCACAATGCCGAATTATCCACCATGGCTTCTTCATGAAGGGCAAGCCAAAAAGCAACATCTACACACAACATAGTGACTCTAAAGGATATGGAGACCACTAGTCATAAGCGTTTTCATTTTAGTGACAGTGCTATTTTTAAATAGGATCAGACACTTCTCAAAATAACACAAAATCCTGTAAAAAGACACTCAAAGCCTATATAAGAAACTTGTCACACCATAACAACACTAACCCATCTATAAAAAGATAGTACTTTAAATATTACATTGAGCTATAGAGCCACCAATATTCCTGTTACTGGGAAACTGGAACTAGCTGGACTGTTACAGATTCCTACACAGACACTACATGGTAGCAGAATGATCCATCACCTCAATCACACATGCAGAATCTGGACAGACACTCACCTGTTACAGAGTAGGGAACCACAAAAAATATGTTGATAAAAACTGAAATGCAGCCCTCCCCCCCAAGAAAGTCAGCCTCAAAAAAACAGTACAATACAGGTAAAAGAGAAACAGAAATGCATTTTTACATGTGCTCTGCTGAATACAAAAATAGAAAAGATGTACATTTTCCAAAGCAGACACATTCTAATCCTTAAAAAGTAATACATAAAAATAATTTTTTGTCTGGGCATTTTCTTTTTCTTTTTTTTTTACCATTTATTTTATTATTTTCATGTATAAACATATCAAAACAGAGAATAATTTTAATACAACCATATTGCTTGACACCTTGCCTGGACTGTTTCCCATTTCTAATTCCACTCATTCAATTTCTCAGAGCCCCTCCCACCCTTTCCCTTCCTCTCCCCCCCCCTCCCCCTCCCCCCCCCCCCCCCCCCCCCCCCCCCCCCCCCCCGCTCGATCTACTCATTCGTGCCTAACATTTACTGTCTCTTAGTGTCTCGGGAGGACAACCACTGTTCATAAAGCTGCCAAGTCTTTTGATGTTGTATTAAATGTCCATTCCGTAATGCTGTGAGTTTGGACATAAGGCAAATGTAGTCTAATTTTTGCAGGACTTTATGAAGGCCCGGCAGTGATGGTTGTTTCCAAGCCGCTGCTAATACCAGCTTGCCTGCCACAAACAGTTGTCCAGCAAACTGATGTATTGGATTTGGAACTCCTTCGGGTTTAAAATGTAGCAAACAGTAATCCATCTTCATTGGGTAGGTTATCCCAGTGACCTCAGTCAGGAATTTCAGAAGCATTGTCCAGTATGTCTGAGCGTGTGTGCAGGCCCACCAGATGTGGAACATGTCCCCTATTCCATCGCACTGTCGCCAGCATGTAGCTGAGCATCCTCTAAACATCTTTGCAATGCGATGTGGGGTATAGTACCAGCAGTATAATATCTTATGTCCATTCTCAATCATAGAACTAGAAATCGAGACCTTAAGCAGAGATTTAAATGCTAATTTCCATTGTTGAAAAGTATATGTTTCCTTCAAGGCTTCATTCCATATAGCTAAATAATGTTCTACGGGGTTGGAGTATAGAAGCAATGCTTCATAGAGTCTTGATATGCTCCCCTTACCTCCCCCTCTCATCATACACATTTCTATCTTAGTTTCTGATAAGTTAAGCTCATCTCTTGCCCTTCGCTTTATAAAGTCCTGTACTTGGTAATATTGGAAAGCCTGTAAGGAGGATAAACCATGTTCCCTGCAGAGCTCTTCAAACGCTATTGTCGTATTCTCTTCCCACATTTGGCCCAACGTACACAGACCCATATCTTCCCAGCCACAGTAGGCCGTGGTATGCCTTCCTGGTGTAAAGTGTGGAGCAAATCTAAGGTACATGTGCCGAAAAAACTTACGTCCTGGAAAAAACTGTTCTCGCACCCCACTCCAGGTGTGCAAGGGCCACTGCATCAGCGGCGGACATCCCTTGATGAGTTCATCTAACTCCTGTTTAGCTAGCCATGGAATAGCCCTAAGCGGGAAGGGGCCCACCCAGCCCTGCTCCATCCTGACACTCAATTTTTCTGTGTCTATGAACCAAGCCGCTATTGTTCTAAGATGTGCCGCCTGGTAATATAGGGTAATAGAGGGGACCCCCATCCCTCCCTGCTGCCTTGGTTGGTACATAACTTCTCTTCTAACTCGCGGTGGTCTTTTTTTCCAGATAAAGGAGAAGATGTCCCTCTGGAGGCCTCGTAAGAAGCTATCTGGGATGGAAATTGGTAATGCCATAAAAAGATACAGTATCCTTGGGAGTACTACCATTTTTACTGCACTTATCCTCCCAACCCAGGACAACTGTAGACCCCCCCATCTTTGCAAGTCTTGCAACAAACGCTTCGCTATCTCGGGGAAATTAACCTGGTATAACTCCTTGATGTCTCTGGGAATATTAACCCCCAGGTATCGAATGTATCGCGATGCCCATCGGAACGGAGTTGCCTGCTGTAGACGGGATTTTTGTTCAATGGGAATATTTATGTCAAGCACTTCAGATTTGTCTAGATTAATCTTAAACCCCGAGACTTTCCCGTATGCATTTAGCATCTCTAGTATTTTCGGAAAGGAGGTCTCAGGATCTTTTAGCATCAGCAAGACGTCATCTGCAAAGAGAAGCGTCCGCGTTTCGATTCTACCCAATCGTGGCCCCTTTACTTCTGGATGTGCCCTAAGCCTAACCGCCAACGGCTCCATTACAATGGCAAAAAGCAGGGGGGACATTGCACATCCCTGCCTTGTTCCTCTATATAAATTGAAGGGCTCTGTCAGTCTGCCATTTATTCTAATGGAGGCCTGAGGGGTTTTATAGATTAGACGAAGCCAGTGGAGGAAACGCCCAGTGAATCCCATTTTATCTAGCACTCCAAACAAGAAGGACCAGCTCACTCTGTCAAACGCCTTTTCGGCATCTAGTGACAGAATGCATAATGGAGACCGCGTGTCCTGTGCATGGTATACCAAATGTAGTGCTCTACGTATATTATCGAATGTCTGTCTCCCATGCACGAAGCCTGCCTGATCCTCATGAACTAGAAAGGGTAGATGTTTTTGCAGTCGTGTTGCCAAAATCTTTGTGAAGATCTTATAGTCTATCCCTAACAGTGAGATAGGCCTATAAGATCCACAGAGCTGTGGGTCCTTCCCTGGCTTGTGGATGACCGTAATATTAGCCAAATTCCAGGTTGGGGGGAGCCCCGGACTGTCCTCTAGGGAATTAAACACTTGCAATAGCAATGGGGCCAAAAGCTTCCCAAATGTTTTATAGAATTTGCCAGTGAAGCCATCGGGTCCCGGAGCCTTACCTGCCGGGAGCTCCTTAATAGCGTGAATAACCTCTTCCATTTCAATGGGGTGCGCTAGCATCTGAGTGGCACTAGATGTCAGTCTTGGAAGCTCTAACCCCTCTAAGTAATCTGTTATCTCTATGTGATCTGTCTCCTCGCCTCTGGTGTATAACTTCTCATAAAAGTCTTTGAATGCTAACTCTATATAATCAGAGTCTGTGTGGGTGTCCCCTCCCTCATCCCTTAGGCTCGCAATGATGTTGCGGTTCGCTTGCTGTTTTAGCCTGTAGGCCAGAAGACGGCTAGCCTTATTGCCAAATTCGTAGTGTGTCTGTTGAGCCTTCTGAAGACTCTCGGAGATATCCGCTAGCTCCAAATCACAGATTTGATCCCGCAGCCGGCGAGCTCTATCTAAGCTCGCCTGCTTATGTTCCGATCCACCACTATGAAGCCTGGCTTCTTCCTGTTCTAGTTGTTTCCGGAGAGTCGCCTCTTTTAACATCCGCTGTTTCCTAGTGTGTGCCTTCAGCGCTATGAGGTGACCCCGCATGACTGCTTTAAATCCCTCCCAGACTATTATCGGTGAAACTGTCCCATTATCATTGAATTGGATATATTCTTTAATATTGGTTTCAATGCTAACTAGATTAGCCGGATCCTGCAAAAGAGCATCATCCAGGCGCCAGCTTTTCTGTCTCCCTCGCGTATTGGGTAATGTCAGCTGCATCAGAACCGGAGAGTGGTCTGACCAGGTTCTAGGTAAAATCTGCTGTGTCCCTGCCAATCCTGCTATCGCTGCTTCTCCTAGCCAGTAGTCAATCCTAGAGGATGACTTGTGTACTGCAGAGTAGTAGGTATAGCTACGCTTTCTTGGGTGTACTTGCCGCCACAGGTCTATTAGGTGCCAATGATTCACAAATTCGTGCAATTTTGCTCTATCTCTTCGGCCATATTGTATGCTACTCGAGGAGTTGTCTAGATGAGCCTGCATGGTAAGGTTAAAATCCCCCCCCACCAATAGGGAGCCCTCTACATGTTTCTGGAGCAGTTGGTCTAACTCTGAGAAAAAACCTTCTTGCTGTGCATTCGGCCCATACACGTTTACTATAGTAAAGATCTGTCCTAATAGCGACAACACTACCAGGAGGTATCTTCCCCCCTTGTCTCTGGTCACTTTAAGTATGTTCCAGGGTTTATCACCCACAAATGCCATCATTACCCCTTTACTCTTTGTGTTGTCGCTATTGGACGCAAAATATATATGGGGATATTTCTTATGGTAGCACAAATATTCATGTCTGGATAGTAAGTGGGTCTCCTGCACTAGGACCACATCTGCTCGCAAACGGAGCATTTCTCTAAACAGGAGTTGTCGCTTTCTCGGGATATTCAACCCTCTGGCATTAATCAGTAGTAGGTTAATATCTGCCATGAGATGTCATAATAAGTTGCTCTATTGCCTGCTAATTTCTGAGTCATTATGCTTCTTTGCCTATTTCCTATTGGTTTCCTCTGCTGAGCCCTCCCCTTACCATCCTGATAGGCCTCTTTCTTGTCCCTATCCCAGGGTTTCCCTCCCTCCCCCCTCCCCCATCCCCTCATTAGAAAGCTGCCCCTGTATATCACTAAGGGCATTCTAGAAGGAAGTGTACGCTGTTCAGTCCATATTTCCGCGGAGGCTCCTGCATCTTTGAGTTAAGCCTTGTCTCTTTGCAATTTTAACCTTTCTATAAAATTAAGTGACAACAGAACAACATAACAGGTGTTTGCATAGTATTAACAAAACAAAATACATCACCCAATCACTTCCTAAGGTCCAACTTTTTTTTTTGCAGCATTGCCACTGAGCGCACGTTCAATCAACTTCTGTCTTTTTGCTGATTCAACAGTTGCTCCTTAACCGAGGCTTCCCATTGAAGTGCTTCTCATTCAGGTCACTTTTGTTGCCGACTGTTGGCGTTTTAGGCGTCGCTGACCATTGCCTACTCGTTGCCATTTAGGCGGTATCACCCGGGTTGGGCCTCTCTTTGCTGCTGTCGTCGGAGTTGATGTCTCCATCTCGACTTCCTCTGGTAGCACTTCTTTCGCCTCTGCAAGTGTTCTTACGTGCTGCATTTTACCCTCTTTATAAAATACTAGCGCAAATGGATGCCTCCACCTGTACCGGATCCCCAGTTCTTGAAGTCTTCTAGTGACTGGTTTGAGTTCCGCTCTGCGCTTCAATGTAGTGGCTGCCAGATCTTGATACACTTCCACTGTGTATGTATCCCACTTAAAATTTGGGGTCTGTCGTGCCGCTTTTGCCACCTGCTCCTTCATCTTAAAGTCTCTAAAGCACACTATTATGTCCTTAGGCAGATTGGCTCGTGGAGAGCTGAATGCCCGGTGAGCTCTCTCAATGAGGATCGCGGTTGGTTCTATTGCTGTACCTCCAGCTGTTAGCAGATCACTTGTCAGCCTTTGTATAGTATCCTCACAGTCAATGTAGGCAGGGGACTCCGGCAGACCACGAAACCGCAAATTGCATCTGCGACTACGGTTCTCCAGATCCTCTAACTTGTCGAGGACCTGCTGATGGGCTAGCTGGCTTTCCGCGGTTCGCTGATCTAAGGTCTCGAGTGCGTCTGACTGGGCATCAAGCCGATTTTCTGCCTCCTCCAGGCGAGAACCTAGCTCTCTTATTTCACCTTTGAGATCTGCCCCCATAGTCACCAGCTCACTTCGCATTGCCTTCAGGTCTGCCCGAATCTCCTGCAGCCACTTCTGCCACTCCGGACCCATTTCTTCCTCGGGCTCCTCCTGGTCTTTATTGGTGTGTGTTTCCCCTGAGGGTGCTGATTCTACAAGTTCCGCTGCCGCGATCGCCCGTTCCGGGCGGTTCAATGTTGCGGCCGCCATTTTATTTTCTCCGCGCGCCAACGATGTAAATGCGAAGCGGGAGAAATTCACTCTCTCCGTCTCCGTCTGCATCGGGAGTTTAATCCCGCTGTGTTGCGCTCTCCTCTGCTCGCGTTTTGCAATAATTTCGCCGCTTGAAACAGGCTTTTTAGCTTGTAGATCTCCGCGGGTTATACGGAGCTCAGCTAGCATGCAGCCATGCCGTTTCGTGACGTCACTTCCTCCCGCATTTTATTTTTCTGATTGGGCTGGTTCCAGTTTCTTTTCCAGTTTCCATGCGTCAGTGATCTCCTAAATTCTTTTCCAGGTTGGCCTTTCTATTTCTTCTCTCTCCTATTGTCTTCTTCCCTTCCTTTTCTACATCTGTCCAGCACAGATCTCTGTATATATAGATCCACCCATATGTATGTAAACTCCCTGGCCTCCTGTGGTACCCTGTGCCAGCTTACTCTTATAGGAAGTAGGCCAGAAGACACCTTCAGATATAGAAGGAAATATGCATAGGCAAGAATAGTTCCTCTTTTACCTGGAAAACAGGGTTCTGGGACATTGATCCACTGGAGCAAGATAGGTATAACAAGCAGCTCAGAGGATTTCTCTGTCAGCTTCAGACAGAAATTAACCAGAGTGACAGGTGTGTAATTCACAACAATAACTTTACTGAAAGGAACTGGGGTTTAACTTAAAAACAGGAATAATAAGGCATTTATACAAGGGAAGAAGGACCAGCATAAGATAAGATAAATAGTACTTCTGTTAAACAGCAGATGTTACTTTAGGACCTGGGATTCTAGTTACTTGTCAGACTGCTATGCCTGACAAAGAATGTATTAACTAGGATAAAGAACTGTTCAAAAGTCTTATAGCAGGGTGTTGTGGCACAATTGGAGCTCTTACTGGTTCCAGATAGCATTCCAAAACAAAAGATGTAACAACTCTTTCCATTGCGTCCCACAGATCAATCCAGAGACTTGTGGGTTATGTCCCTCAACCAGCAGATGGAAATAGAGAGAACTCCGAGATTTGCTATATGTGGTCATGTGCAGCCATCATAATCTCAGTATTTTCTCTATCTAGCAGGTGGAGGGTCATACCAGTGCAGCTATGTAGTGATCTGACTCCTTTCCCATTCTCTCGGGTACTGTTGAGCTTGTAGTGGGGTTGAGGAGATGTTGTCCAGCTTTGGGTATACCTGGTGGTGCCAGGTCCCTTCCTGCCTCCCCTACCAGCCTCCCAAATTTCCTTCTGGGTTTAGGGTCCGGCTCCGTTTCTCTCCTGCCTCTTCATAAAGGTAAAAAAAAAAACAACAATGTATGGGGCCGTGTAGGGATATTTCCCTCAGACCAAAATTGGGCGCTAGGCCGAGGTCAGTCGACAGCGTGTGGGAGGGCTGTGTTGGACAGAGCTGCAGGGATGTCAGCTCCATCTGAGTCTGCTAAGCGCTGCTCGCGGTTTGGAAACCACAGAGCAGCGTCGGGAGCCTGTGAGGCATGCCTGAAGGAGCAGGCAGTCAAAGAGGGAGTTCCCGACTCGCGGGGCGGGCAGGTTGCGGATCCCTCGGCCTCTCACTCAGCTTGGGACGGCGATGTTGGGGCCGATGCTGTTTTGGCAAGAATGCCATTTCAGCTTTCAGTGTGTGCCCCCGCCGGCACCATTTTTTTGTCGCCCCATGTAGTGAGGGCAGATACGGGCGGCGCGCTGGGCGCCCCGCAGGCAGGCTTGGCGGGGGGAGTTTTGCCTGGTCCATCTTCCTCGGGGGTGGACGAGCAGCGCTACCCTTTTCCCCGGAGTTTGTGCTTTTGATGCACAGGGCTTTTCAGATGAATAGCACGGGGGGGGGGGGGGGGGGAGAGCTCGCTGCGGCAGACATGCAGCCTTGGACTCAGGGTACCCTGCATGTTTCCTCCTCTTATCTCCCAAAGAGGCCACACTTGGAAGCCGTGGGCACGGGGGAGGAATTTTCAGGCCCTTTTGACACCGAGGAGGGTCCTTGTTCAGGGGATTCCCTACAAGCAACATCGGAGGACCTGGAGGAGGGAGAGTTGCCATCGGGGGAGGGTGATGACCCCACGGCGGTAAGGCTGTTCCGTAGGGATGAACTCCCCTCATTTATTGTGCAGGCTATGGAAGTGTTAAATATTTCTCCTCCAGACGCAGTTCCTTCAACTAGTGCTGCCCCCTCCATTATGACAGGGACCAAGGGTCCTTCTAGAGCTTTTCATGTTCATGAGGCTATGAAGGTGCTGATTGCAGTGCAGTGGGACACGCCCGACGCCGGCCTTAGGGTGACGCGGGCATTGATGAGACTTTACCCTATGCGCCCAGAGGATGTGGCCTCCTTTAAGATGCCAGCTGTGGACTCCTTGATTACGGCGGTCACAAAAAAGACCACTTTACCGGGGGAGGGCGGTACTGCCCTTAGGGACCCCCAGGACCGAAAACTGAAATCCTCACTTAAGTCAGTGTTTGAGGTGGCGTCATTATGCTTTCAGGCCTCCGTTTGTGAGTCTTACGCCGCAAGGGCTTGCCTTTCTTGAGTTCAGAAGGTTGCTTCGGTTGACTACCTGCCAACCTTGGAGTCAGGGCTGGCATACCTGGCAGATATATTGTACGATGTGCTTCGGGCGTCAGCCAAGGAAATGTCCTTGGCTGTTACCGCTTGCCTCTGGGTCTGGTTGAGGCACTTGGCGGCAGATGTCGCCTCTAAGTCTCGTTTGGCTCGCCTACACTTCAGAGGGAAGCTCCTCCTTGGCGAGGACCTCGCAGCAATCATGAAAGAGTTCGGAGACTCTAAGGGTCAATGGCTGTCAGAGGATAATCGGTTCATCCCCGGTTTCGGGAGGCCAAGCAGTATAGACCAGGACGATCTGGTTCCTTTCAGAGACCTCGCTTCCAGCAACGGCAGCAGTCCCAATACCTCTGGGCCACGAGGACAGCAGGGCACCAGAGGCGTACAATGATGGGGCCCTGGCCCATCTCCTTCCTCCTATCAGGGGGCGTCTATCCCTCTCTTGGGAAGAGTGGGCCAGGATAACTTCAGACGAATGGGTACTGGAAATTGTTCGGGACGGTTACAAGCTCGAATTCGCCCATCCCTTACCAGAGTTTTTCTTGGACTCCCCATGCAAGGCTATGGCCAAGCATGTGGCAGTCCGGGAGACGCTGGCAGAGCTTTTACGGCTGGAAGCGGTGCGTCCGGGTCCTTCCACCGAGTGGGGCTGGGGTCATTACTCCATTTACTTCGTAGTTCCCAAGCAGGGTGGCGCATTCCGCCTGGTCCTCGATCTCAAGGCGGTGAACAGGGCCTTGAAGGTCCGTCATTTTCGGATGGAGACCTTACGCTCGGTGGTGGCAGCGGTGCAATCGGGGGAGTTTCTGACCACTCTCGACCTCAAGGAGGCATATCTGCATATTCCCATTTGGCCGCTGCATCAGCGCTTCCTCCGCTTCGTGGTTCTGGGTCAGCATTACCAGTTTCAGGCCATGCCATTCGGGTTGGCAACGGCTCCTCGTACCTTTTCCAAGGTTATGGTAGTTGTCGCCACCTACTTGCAATTTCAGGGCATTCAGGTGCACCTGTATCTAGACGTTCCTTGTCATCAAGCAGATGAAGCCATTACGTATGGGTTATGTCCATCAACCAGCAGGGGAGATAGAGAGCACTCAAACTTTCACATTGCCCTCTTGGCCAGCTAGCTCCACTGCCTCTTCAGTATTCTCTATCTCCCTTAGCAGGGTGGCTGCAGCTTGTTCGAGCTCCAGAAAAATCTGCCGGGAGGTGGTTCCTGGCTTGCCAGTTGTTAACCGGGGTGTTGGAGGCTATAGCAGCTTCACTTTAAAGGCACATAGGTTAGCCCTTTCCCTGCCTTACCCATACCTCTGTGGATGTGGACAGATTGCCTTGGTTTTCCCTGTCCTTACCCACCAACAGTGGATGCAGGCATATAGGTTCGCCCTTTCCCTGCCTTTCCCACTCATCTGAGCCTCCGGAGTCTTCAATACCTCTGCTTTCCTCACAGCTTAAAAAAAAAAAAAAAAAAGTCGCGTCGCGTTTTTAAACGCAGAGACGCTGGAACAGAGGTTTTTGACCTGATTTTCAGCAGGATCGTAGTTGTACACTAGATCCTTTGAGGTAAGAGTGTTTTCCAACTCCTCCGGGGTGGGCCTGCGATCGGGGCGATTTTGGCGCGAAACCGCCATTTTGGATTTTACCACCGTTTTTCGGCGATGGCTGCGAACAATGTAAAGCGCTGTTCCACTTGTGGCAAGCGCAAATCAGCAGCAGGGCTCTGTAAATCGTGCTGTATTGGCGTAGGAGCCGGCCCGAGCATGGCGTGCGATGTTTCTTCCCGCTCTGAGCTGGCAGCGGGCGCCATTTTGCTTACACCGCATGGCGCGGCCTCCGTGGACACGGAGAGACCTGAGCCGGGTGGGGCACCTCGAGATGAGGTTATTTCAGGAGTGGCTAGCACCGGACAGGATTTGGGTGCCCAGGGTGAGATTTTCTCCCCGGATTTTGTGCTTTTGCTGCATAAAGCATACATGATGAAAAGAGCCCTTCCTCAAGGGTCGCCTGAGGCTCCTCTGATTGCCCCCCTGATGGATTCTGGCCTGGGACTACCCAGTGAGGCTTTTTTCCCGGATGCTTGGCCTAAAGATAAGCGCAGAAGGGTTAATTCCCCTTCAGATTGTGGTGCACCTTTTTCCCCCCCGTGGTCGGGGTGTGAGGATTCGGAGAACTCTGACAGACGTTCTTGGTCTGAGGAACCAGAGTCAGGTGCGGATTTACCACAGGATCTGGATGATCCCTCCGCGGTGAGGATTTTCCACCATGATGAGCTGCCAGCGCTTATTTCAGATACCCTGCAGGCCCTCTCGATTGAAGATCCTGACAGTGGCATGGCCTCCTCGGGTAATCCCAGGATGGCTAGTACCAAGAAAGCTGCTCGGGCCTTCCCTTTGCATGACTCCATCCTAGAGCTTGTTTCGGCTCAGTGGGCTGACCCCGAGGGACCTTTGAGAGTTTCCAGGGCTATGGGGCAGTTATACCCTCTGCGTGAGGGACATATGGCTCGTTTTCAAATGCCTACAGTGGATGCCCTAGTCACTGCGGTGACAAAGAGAACTACCCTCCCTGTTGAAGGAGGTGTTGCCCTGAAGGATGTTCAAGACCGTAGGCTGGAAACAGCGTTGAAACGGTCCTTTGAAATTGCAGGTCTCACTGTTCGGGCGTCTGCATGCAGCTGTTATGCTGTGAAAGCCTGCCTAGCTTGGCTGCAACAGGCAGTGGCTCAGCCCGGAGATGGAGCGGAGCCCTTCTTGGATGTGGCTCTGCGGATGGAGGTGGCCTTGTCCTTTCTGGCTGATGCCCTTTATGACCTTGTCAGAGCTTCGGCTAAACAAATGGCAGTAGCAGTGGCGGCTCGCCGTCGTCTGTGGCTACGACACTGGGCAGCGGACATGGCCTCTAAGCAGAGGTTGGTGAAGTTGCCTTTTCAAGGACTTCTCCTATTTGGTGAGGAGTTAGAGAAAATTGTGAAAGGCCTGGGTGATCCAAAACCCCAGCGCTTGCCCGAAGATAGGCAGAGGCCTTCCTCTAAGGGCCAGGCGGTCCACTCCTCGTACAGACCTCGCTTCCGTGAAGCTAGAAGGTACCGCCCGGGGCGTTCTGCTGGGTTCACTTCTCGTGCCCATGGTCAGCAGAGGAACTCCTTTCGCTCGGACAAGCGTTCCGCAGCCAGTGGCTCAAGACCAGGAGTTCAGGGGCGACCCTCTCAATGATGGTGCGCCGGCCCTCTCCTCGATGCCTGTCATCGGAGGACGGCTTTCCCTCTTTGTCGAGGAGTGGGCCAAGATTTCCTCAGATCAGTGGGTTCTGGACCTGATCAGAGATGGATACAGAATAGAATTCAACGCCCCAGTAAGAGACGTGTTTGTGGAGTCCCGATGCGCTTCTGCCGTCAAACGGGCGGCGGTGGAGGAGACTTTACAAGGTCTGATTCAGTTAGGGGCAGTGACCCCGGTGCCTCCCACCGAGCAAGGCTGCGGCCGATACTCCATCTACTTTGTGGTGCCGCGAAAAGGTGGGTCCTTTCGCCCTATTCTGGACTTAAAAGAAGTGAACAAGTCCCTGAGAGTGCGGCATTTCCACATGGAATCCCTGCGCTCCGTCATTGCGGCGGTTCAGCCAGGAGAGTTTCTCACGTCTCTAAACCTGAAAGAAGCTTACTTGCACATTCCGATTTGGTCCCCGCACCAGAAGTTTCTGAGGTTTGCGGTGTTGGGAAAACATTTCCAGTTCAGGGCCTTGCCTTTTGGCCTCGCCACAGCTCCCCGAACCTTTTCGAAGGTAATGGTGGTAGTAGCTGCTTTTCTCAGGCGAGAAGGTATCAGGGTTCACCCGTACCTAGACGACTGGCTCATCAGAGCAGACTCTGCAACAGAGAGCTTACAAGCTACAGCCAGAGTGGTCTCAGTACTGCAATCTCTAGGCTGGGTCGTCAATATGGCCAAAAGTCATCTGTCCCCTTCACAATCTCTAGAGTTTTTGGGGGCCAGGTTCGACACAGTCTCGGGCTATGTGTTCCTACCCGAGCTAAGGCGGTGCAAGCTTCAGAATCAGGTCCGTCTGCTCCTGAGGATGCCCCGCCCGCGAGCTTGGGACATTGTCCAGCTGCTGGGTTCGATGACAGCCACGACGGAAGTGGTACCCTGGGCGAGAGCGCACCTGAGACCTCTACAGTATTCCCTACTCCGGAGATGGTCTCCTATTTCTCAGGATTACCAATGCAGACTTACTTGGCTCCCTGCGGCCCGTCTCAGCATGGAGTGGTGGCTCTCGGACAGCATGCTGCGGCGAGGAATGCCACTGACGCTCCCCGTTTGGTGCCTAGTGGTAACAGATGCCAGCCTGAAGGGCTGGGGCGCACACTGCAAGGGGAAGCATGCCCAGGGTCTATGGACACCCGAGGAGTCGGAGTGGTCCATCAACCGCGGTGTTTCAGGCGCATCTGGCCTTTCAAGTGACCCTGGAAGGATTGGCTGTCAGAGTGATGTCGGACAACAAGACAACGGTGGCCTATATAAATCGACAAGGCGGAACAAGGTGCAGAGCACTAGCCGCGCAGGCCGAACTGATTTGCCACTGGGCCGAGCTGCATCTTCAGTGTCTGTCGGCAGCTCATATTGCAGGTCAGAGCAATGTGCAGGCCGATTATCTGAGCAGGCATCAGATCGATCCAGCAGAATGGAATCTGGCAGACGAAGTATTCCTGCAGATCTGTGCCAAATGGGGCAAGCCCGTGATGGATCTAATGGCGACAAGTGCCAATACCAAAGTCCTGTGCTTCTTCAGCAGACGGAGAGATCCTCGCTCGGCGGGGTTGGATGCCTTGGCTCAACCCTGGCCTCCGGGTCTACTTTATGTGTTTCCCCCATGGCCCTTGATAGGGCGCCTGCTCTTGCGGATTCGGCTGCACCCAGGAGAAGTGGTCCTCATCGCCCCGGATTGGCCAAGGAGACCTTGGTATGCAGACCTCCGACAGATGCTCCTGGAGGCTCCTCTGCCGTTACCTCTGGTATCGAACCTGTTGACTCAGGGACCGGTAGCCATGGAGGACGCCGGCCGCTTTGGTCTTACGGCATGGCTATTGAGAGGGCGCAATTGAGGGATAAAGGTTATTCCAATAAAGTTATTTCCACTCTCCTGCAAGCCCGCAAGCGGTCCACTTCCGTGGCTTATGCCAGGATTTGGTGCCTGTTTGAGTCTTGGTGTGCTTCCAGAGCCATTGTTCCAATGCGGGCTCCTGTCTCGCCGATTCTGGTCTTTTTGCAGGAAGGTGTACAAAAAGGCTTGGCCTATAATTCCCTGCGGGTGCAGGTAGCAGCGTTGGCCTCCCTTCGTGGTAAGGTGGAAAGCGTGTCTTTGGCTGCTCACCCAGATGTGGCACGGTTTCTTAGAGGGGTGCTTCGGCTCCGACCTCCAGTGCGAGCACCCTGTCCAGCTTGGAACCTGGGGCTAGTTTGAAAACCCTGCAGGCATCTCCTTTTGAGCCGCTTCGGCGAGCATCGGAGAAAGACTTGACACTGAAGGCCGTTTTTCTGGTGGCCATTACCTCGGCGAGACGGGTGTCAGAGCTCCAGGCGCTGTCCTGTAGAGACCCATTTCTGCAATTTTCAGAGTCCGGAGTCACGGTTCGGACCGTGCCTTCCTTTATGCCTAAGGTGGTTTCAGCCTTTCACTTAAACCAGCCTATTTTCTTGCCCTCTTTTTCAGAGGAAGAGTTTCCAGAATCTTTTGGGCAGCTGCACCTTTTGGATGTGCGCAGGACTCTGCTGCAGTATCTGCGAGTTACTAACTCTTTCAGGACTTCTGATCATCTGTTTGTTTTGCTATCCGGTTCTCGCAGAGGGTCTCCAGCGTCTAAAGCCACTATTGCCCGCTGGCTCAAAGAAACTATCTTTTCAGCTTATCTGCTGGCCGGCAGGGTTCCGCCTGTAGCCTTTAAGGCACATTCTACTAGAGCGATTTCTTCTTCTTGGGCTGAAACTGGAGCACTCTCTCTTCAAGAGATATGCAGTGCAGCAACATGGGCTTCTAAGCTCTCCTTTGCCCGACATTACAGGCTGGATGTGGCTGCCAGGAGGGATGCGCATTTTGGTGCACAAGTGCTAGCGCGTGGTGTGGCTTGTTCCCACCCTATCTAGGGATTGCTTTGTTACATCCCATACGTAATGGCTTCATCTGCTTGATGACAAGGAAGGGAAAATTAGGTTCTTACCTTGGTAATTTTCTTTCCTTTAGTCATAGCAGATGAAGCCATGAGCCCTCCCTGTATGATTGTCTGTATGCTGGAATCTGTTTTTCAGGTTCTGTTCTAATTTCCTGAAGTTCCTTCCTTGGGAGAAAGTTGGAAAACAATCTTCAGGATTCATGTTCAGTTTAAATTTAGGAGGATGTGTTCATTCCCTCCAGCATGTTTTTTTTGGAGGATGTGTTGATTCTCTCCAGGAGGCGCGTGTGTTCCCCTCCAGTTCTATAAATAGGAGGATGAATTCATTCCCTCCAGTGTGTTGGGAGGATGTGTGATTCCCTCCAGGAGGCGCGTGTGTTCCCCATCACTTATACAATAAGGAGGATGAGTTTATTCCCTCCAGGAGGATGTGCATTCCCTCCTTTATGAGTTCATGCCCTTGTGATGGGCCATCGTTCGCTGTGAGGAAAGCTCTTGTGATTCCCATTGCGGTTTGCCATACTGCTTTGGAAGCTTCAAATACTGAAGAGGCAGTGGAGCTAGCTGGCCAAGAGGGCACTGTGAAAGTTTGAGTGCTCTCTATCTCCCCTGCTGGTTGATGAACATAACCCATACGTAATGGCTTCATCTGCTATGACTAAAGGAAAGAAAATTACCAAGGTAAGAACCTAATTTTCCCATTGGCTCATCCGTGCACCCTCTCGTGAGGAAAGTGCCCGGGGTGGGTGGTCAACACGCAGAATTGTCACCTCGCTCCATCGCAGTCCCTGTAGTATCTAGGGGTCCTGTTCGATACTCAGCTGGGTAGGGTATTCCTGCCGGAGGCGCACAAGCTTCGCCTCCAGAATCAACTCTCTTCCCTGTTATGGGAACCGGCGCTCAGGGCTTGGAACTATGTTCAGGTGCTGGGGTCCATGGCGACGACCTTGGATGTAGTACTGTGGGCCAGGGGACATATGTGTGCTCTGCAGTGGTCGCTTCTCAGTTGGTGGTCACACCTGTTCAAGGATTATGCGATAATGGATTGCCTGGACTCCGTGCGTGCGGTTTGCTATGCGATGGTGGCTGATAGCACAGAATCTGCAGAGGAGAATGCCCCTCACAACTCCGGAATGGGTGGTCGTGACCATGGACGCCAGCCTGTTGGGCTGGGGGGGGGGGCGCATTGTCTCGGCAGGACAGCCCAGGGGATCTGGTCTCAGATGGAGGTAGCGTGACCGATTAATCTCTTGGAATTGTGTGCGATTCAGCTGGCTCTACAGGAGTTTTGAATGATTCTGCAGGAGCAGGCTGTCAGAGTCCTGTCGGACAACGCGACAGATGTAGCCTACGTCAACAGGCAGGGGGGTTCCAAGAGTTCCCAGCTCGCCAAGGAAGCCGCGTTTCTCTGCGTATGGGCAGAGCGTCATCTGTTTCTCCTATCGGCAGTACACATTGCAGGGGTTCTAAATATTCAGGCAGACTTCCTCAGCCGGAATCAGCTAGATCCGGGGAAGTGGGAGCTTTCCCATCAAGCATTCTGCCAGATTACGGAGTGCTGGGGGTTCCCAGCATCGATCTGATGGCCCGCTGCTCCAATGCCAAAGCCTCCCGCTTCTTCAGCAGGGGCAGTGAGTATGGGGCCGAGGGCATAGACACGCTCATTCAGCCATGGCCGGAGGTCCTTCTGTATGAGTTTCCGCCATGGCCCATGGTAGGCTGGGTGTTCGGGCGCATTGCTCGACATTTGGGTGATGTTGCCAGCCTTTCGTGAGGCAGATTACCCGGACAATTTCCAGGCTGTACGCCGTTTGGATGTGAGGCATATGCTGATACGGTATTTGGAGGCCACAAACTTCTTCCATCGTTCAGACCACTTGTTTGTGCTGTTTGCAGGATGTAATAAAGGAAACATGGCCTTGAAGGTTACGGGAGGCAATTGTTTCAGCCTACGTATGTCTAGGTAAGGTACCTTCTCTTCATGTGCGGGCTCATTCTATGAGGGCCCAGGCTACATCCTTCACGGAGTGTCGTTTAGTGCCGTTGGAAGAGATTTGCAAAGCGGCAACTTGGGCTTCAGTGCTTATGTTTGCAAAGCATTATCATTTGGATGTGGCTGCACAGCAAGATGCAGCGTTTGGGGCATCTGTGTTGGCCTCTTGGGCCGACGGGTCCCACCCTACTTGAGGACTGCTTTGGTACATCCCATAAGTCTCTGGATTGATCTGTGGGACACAGTGGAAGGTAAAATTAGTTTTTACCTGAAAAGTTTCTTTCCATTAGTCCCAACAGATCAATCCAGAGGCCCTCCCTGGTACTTGTATTCTGCGGGTTCTATGTTTTGTTTGTTTAACTGTTTGAGTAGTTCGGTTCAGTCTTCTCTGTTTGGTCTGTTGGAATTTAAATAAATAAATATATAAATAAAGAGATAAAGAATAGGTGAAAACAGCACAGCTCATCAGTTTCAGCGGGACAGCTGTGAAGCACTGTGATAGCAGTTGCATGGATTACCATTCCGTAAACTTTGGGATAGTGGAAGAAGCAGGAGAGTGCGATTCGTATTGTATGGGAATTATGCTTACTGCTTTGGTATCGTCATACTGAGGTTTGGATGGCTACACATGACCACATATAGCAAACCTCAGAGTTTTCTCTATCTCCATCTGCTGGTTGAGGGACATAACCCACAAGTCTCTGGATTGATCTGTTGGGATTAATGGAAAGAAAATTATCAGGTAAGAACTAATTTTTTTTTAATTTATTTATTTAAGTTTTCCAATATATCACCACATAAAGTGAATATGCAATCGGCATTATTTAACATTAGGAAACAAAAATGATAAGTATATATCTTTACAGCCCATTTGTCCACAAGTTAAAGAAATTTGATTCCAAGATTAAGGAAATTAAAAAAGAAAAAAAATACAAAAATTAATAATCAATAGATGCTTCCTCTGGTTCAGACCCCAGCCTGCTAATTAGGGAAGGTTTACTATATTCACATCAACTCTTGCATCAATAAACTCTTTCAACTGTTTTGGATCTACAAACTGAAAATGTTTACCCTCAAGCATCACATTACAAAAACAAGGAAATCGCAAAACAAAATTTGCTCCCAATACCACCACCCTGGGGCGAAGTTCCAAAAAGGCCCTTCGTCTCATCTGTGTAGGCCGTGAGAGATCTGGAAAGATACGGACCTTTGAGCCCAAAAACAGATTTTCTAAGTGTCTCAACGAAAGCCGTAGTACGGCATTCCTATCAGGCTCCCATGTGAAAGTGGCAAGCAGAGTTAACCTCTGAGTAACTATTTCTAATGAGCTTTCTAGGAATGAGGTAAGATTCATTCCCTCCCCTATTACGGGGGGGTTTCCTACCACCACTCCAGTACTCCCAATGTAATAAGCCCGTGTAATGGGAGGGAGTGAGTCCTTGTCCATTCCCAGGATGTCCACCAAATATTTTTTAACCATCTCCAAAGGAAAAATTAACGGCGATTTGGGAAAATTAAGAAACCTAAGGTTAAGTCTTTTAGTCTGATTTTCAAGGTATTCAAGTCGTTTATGTAGGAAATTATTGTCTTTAACCAAAGCTGTTTCTATAGATCCCATTTCTTGAATTTTGATATCCACACGTTCCAATTTCTGGGTTTGCTGTGCAGTCACTTGTGCTTGAAGCAGGGCAGCCTCAGAAAGAACTTCAATATCAGAAGAATTCTGCTTTAAAGTAGTTTGCATAGAGGTTTGGATATTGTAAACCATGTCCCATAGTGACTCCAGCGTCACAATCACTCCACTAGCCACAGGAGGAGATTGAGATAGACTATCAGCACGAGCTAACTTGGAAACAATAGCTTGAGGCAATACCTTTGAAGCCTGTTGTAGTAATGTTCCCTGAAGTTGAGAATCTATCTCCGTTGCTGCAGTCACACCCTCAGACAGGACCAGCTGAGCCACTTCGGCGTCTGTCTCTGTTTGAACAGCCAGCAACTCTCTTCCAGGCTGGGGAGGTGCAATTCGCTCCACAGGGCTCAAGGAAGCCCCGTTTCGACTCTCAAATGACTCCGAAGGGCTGAGAGCTGCAGTGGGGGGGTCGAAATTCCCTGAGGACCCGGTTGCTGCCTGGGAAATTGCAGGGCTGTTTGTTTCATCGTCGAGGAGGTCACAGGAACCGAGAGAAATTCCTTTACCTTCCCCCTCCGCTTCCCCATCGTTGACGAGGCTACAGAGGCACCGAGAGAAACTCACAAACACAGCAGCCTCCAGGAGCAAACACAGGTGCGTCTATTCACAGCGCCATCTTGCGGTAAGAACTAATTTTACCTTCAATGCTTATTAAAGTTTGAATAGTCTGTCCCTTTTGTGTTTATATTTAGAAAGAGAGAATACCTTTTTTCCCAAAAATACTGGCTGTTTTATAATGACAATTTTTCTTTCTTTCACTGCCAAGTGAGAGGCACAACAGTTGAATTATCAAGTGGCCATGTGTTTCCTTTAGGCTGGTGAAGTCCAAATTGTTCTCCTGTAATCTCTTAGGTCCTGTGTGAGTTCCTGATGTTGACTGTCCTCTCTCTAACTTGCACACCCTTGCCTAATACTCTTTTCCCTTCTGGCTATGGCTAGGGTTACCAAATGTGCCGTGACAAAAAAGAGGACACAAAATAAAATTCAGCCCCCACTTCCGCCATGCCCCACCTGCCCCTGCCACGCCCCCACCATGCTTCTGCCATGCCCGTGCCATGCCTTGTCCCTCCCCTGCCATGTTTCTGTTCCACAGTGTCACCCCCCCCCCTCCCAAGAAAGCCGGATTCTGTAAGCAGTGAAAATACCGGTAAAGTAACAGAAATGCATTTTCTTCCATACTCTGATAAATACAAAGTGAAAAGATCTACATGACATGCTCATGAAATCTTAGAAATGTACATTTCATGAGCATGAATGTCCCCCTTTCTTTTCCCTTCCATCCATGAGCAGCATGTCCCCCTCTCCTCTCCATTCTCGTCTATGTATTTCCCTTTTCTCTTCCCCCCATGTATGTCCCCTCCCCAATCTTTTTTCCAGCCCCCATCCAGCCACCTTTTTTACTGCTCCTTTCCTCCCTCCCTCCCTCCCTCCTTCCACCCACATGACTCCATTTACATCACCTCCCCTCATGTACAGTACCTTATCATTGCCCGGTTGTCTTGTGGCCTCTTTGGGGCAGGAAAGAACCCCCTCTTGCCACTGACAGCGCTACTTCAAAATGGCTGCCGAGACTTCAAGCGGTGACCTCACAAGATTTTCTATCCCGAAGAGGGCACCCCATGGCCTGCCCACTAGCTAGCTAACAAGCCAGCCTGGCCGTCCGCAAGCCTGCCTGCCAGCCCGCAAACCTGGACAAATGGGCAAGCTGGAAAAACCTGCCCAGACAACCTACAGTGCCCTAAAAAAGAGGACATGTCCGGGTAAACCCAGACATATGGTAAGCCTAGCTAGGCTGAGCTCCAATAGTAGCAGCTGTGTTCATGAAGTGGTAGGAGTCCAGGCAATGTAACTTCACTTTCTTGTTGCTATATAGAGGCTTGCATGTTACTTTTTTTTACAAAGTCACAAGGGGCTTCAAGATCCTAGTGAGTGCCAGAGATCAGTTCCTTTGTAGATACTCAGTCAATAAAGGAATTTCTGTATGAGACCTTCCTCCCATATGATTTTACTCCTCATTCTCCCTTTCTTTCACCCTCTAGTCTTCTTCTTTTCATTTCTCATCTCCAAATTGGCTTTTTCCATTACCCCTCTCTCCAGCACTCCCATTGCTTTCTCTGTTTCTCTCCTTCCCAGTCTCCTGTGCCTTATATATCCTTCACCCGCCTCTTAGTTCCCAATTTCTATTCTGTGTACTCACCCTCTCAGCCTTCATCTACTCTCCACTGCCTCTTATCTCCTCACCAGCCCCAGCTTCATCCCTGTCTGTCCTTTCTCCTTATCCATTCTTGTCTCATCTCCTATTGCCTCTCTTTCACCATCTTTTGAACCTCATTTCTACCCTCACTCAACCCTTGAGACCCATTCCCTTCCTGTCATGCCCCTCCCCAGGGCCCCCATCCCATTTCAATGCCTCTCATCCTCTCTGCCATCTTCCAGGTCATTCACACAAAGTCTCAACCTCTCCCTATACCCCTGCTTAATATTCAGTGCTGGCACCTGCAAAACGTATTTACTTATTTTGCTCACACCATTTTCAGTAGTAGCTCAAGGTGAGTTACATTCAGGTACACTGGGTATTTCCCTGTCCCTGGAAGGCTCACAGTCTAAGTTTGTACTTAAGACAATGGAGAGTTAAGTGACTTGCTGAAGATCACAAAGAGCAGCAGTGGGATTTGAACCTGCCACCTCTGGATTTCAAGACCAATGCTCTAACCACTAGGCCACTCCTCCTCTGTTGTGTTTTCTATGTGCCCCGGCTGAATAATCGGAAATGGCTGGGCACTGAATATCCAGGGCTAGTACAGCCGGCAACAGTTAGTATTTTTTTTTAAATGACTGTCACTGGCTGGATATCAGCCTGGGCAAGAAGGTGTTAGTTATCTGACTATCTGGCCATACTGCAGCTCATCAGCTTTATATGGTGTAGTATATGCATGCGTTCAGCATTTTGCTGCCTGGTGTTGTGCCCTGAAATTTAATGCTAGGCCACATCCAGGCTCTGGCTTTGAATTTCCAGGTTTACGGAGCTGCCTACACCATAGCAGGTTAAGTGCAATATTTAGCACTTAACCGGCTACAGAGCACTGCATAAAAATAGGGCTGACATTTATGCAGTTCTATTTATGTAGAGACCTTGGCTGGTTAAGTGCTGAATATTGGCACTTAGCTGGCCAAGTGCTGACTCCTTCCTGGAACACCCTCAAAACAACTGGTTTTGTGTTAGGCACTAACTGGTCATTTAGTACTGCTGAAAATGATTTAACCAGCCAGTAGCCATTTCTGGCCTTCTAAATCAACAGCATAGCATTTTTGTAAGGTATTATGTATTCTTATCCAGCCTCTCAACTAGCAGCTATTTTGGCAGAGGCTGAAGAATGTGAGATACTTCTTACATAGTCAGCATATCACATCTTTATTGCTTCATCCAGAATTTCCATTTTGGCCATTGGATAAAGTAGTGTGGTAGTCATGTTAGTCCACTTTTAAAGGTTACTAAATAAAAATAAAAACAAAAGATGGAAAATAAGGTGATACTTTTTTTTATCGGACTAACTAAATACATTTTTTGATTAGCTTTCGGAAGCCAAAGCCAAAAACTTCTGAAAGCTAGTTAAAAAATGAATTTAGTCTACTAAAGCACTTATCACCTTGTTTTCTACTTTTATTTTTTATTGTTCGTTGACACATTGGCCATTGTTACTACATTTTTTGGTTGGTTGCATGCCTTAGTCCAATTTACATGAAGATACTCACTCCAAGCTGGCACTTTTTGCACTGGAGACTCCCTCTTTGGAGAAAGGTAAAAGAGATAGTAAATATCATAAAAGATCACTGCTGTATTCTACAACACCTCTCTTCTTTTCTGCCAATGACTAGCTCATCCTCTAGGTGTTTCAGTTTATCCTAATACAGCCGAAGCTATTGTTGCCATGCAAGAATCTTCTTGCACTGCTAGAGGCAAACTCAACAGGTGCAATGTCCTGGATCATTAACTCTCAACAAAGAGACAGAGCACAATGAAACTGACTCAACCAAAAGAGCAACTTTCCTTTTTACTATTGTTCACTGTTTTGGTCAGTATTTTTTCAGTACATACAACTTGTCTTACCTATAAGGGCATATGTTTACTTCTTCTCACCATAGATTCTGGGGTCTATGGCATAGTAAAAACATGCTATCAGCTGACATTCCTCACCTGATCACTAGATTGGCCCCTGCAGAGGTTTCTCCTGCCACAGACTCACACCTGCCTGCTTCAGGAAGTAATCAGTTCTTTAAAGCCAGTCCAACTATAGGTAAAAAGCAAGGCGTCTACTCCAGGTACTTCCAGATTCATCAAATGTCGTAAGACTTACACCCCATTCTGGACCTCAGAGGCCTCTCCTTATTTCACTTGAAAAAGAAATTTTGGATGTGCACACTACCTCTATTCTGCTGTTCCTAAACTGGATCTGAAAGATGCTTACACACGTATCACAATCCATACTTATTGCAGAAAATATCTCCACTTCCTCCGTTATACTGACCACTATCAACAGAAAGTCATTTCTTTTAGCTTCTCTTTGGTCTCCAGAGTCTTTATCAAATGCTTAATGGTGGTGACCACTCATCTACACAGGTATGGTCATGTCGCTTTTTCCTACTTTATAACTGGGTCTTGACAGCTTCTTTGGAAAGGCTAGTTCTAACTCTTGGGGACAAAACTGTACACCCACTCAAGAGTCTAGCCTTTATTATCAACTTCTAAAACTGAGCCCTGTATTCTACAAAACAAGATTTTATTTAAAAGAGCAATTTTTGACACAATTCAAGCCAAAGCTTTCGTGCTTATGGGCAGATTCTGATCTCCGATGCTTCATGTCTACAACATTCAAACTTCCATGACAGTCATAGTCAAACCCTACTTACAAATGCTAGGACATATACATAGTAACATGGCAGAAAAAGACCTGCACAGTCCATCCAATCTGCCCAACAAGATAAACTCACATGTGTATCCTTACCTTGATTTGTACCTGCCTTTTTCAGGGCATAGACCGTACAAGTCTGCCCAGCAGTATTTCCCGCCTCCCAACCACCAGTCCCACCTCCCATCACCGGCTCTGGCACAGACCGTATAAGTCTGCCCTCCTCTATCCTCACCTCCCAACCACCAACCCCTCTTCCCCCACCTGCTCCACCACCCAATTTCGGCTAAGCTGCTGAGGTTCCAATCCTACTGCACAGGATTCCTTTATGCATATCCCACGCATGTTTGAATTCCGTTTCCGTTTTCATCTCCACCACCTCCCGCGGGAGGGCATTCCAAGTGTCCACCACCCTCTCTGTGAAAAAATACTTCCTGACATCTTTCCTGAGTCTGCCCCCCTTCAACCTCATTTCGTCCTCTCGTTCTATCGCCTTCCCATTTCCGGAAAAGATTTGTTTGCAGATTAATACCTTTCAAATATTTGATCGTCTGTATCATATCACCCCTGTTCCTCCTTTCCTCCAGGGTATACATGTTCAGGTCAGCAAGTCTCTCTTCATACGTCTTGGAACGCAAATCCCGTACCATTCTCGTAGCTTTTCTTTGCACCGCTTCCATTTTTTTAAACATCCTTCGCAAGGTACAGCCTCCAAAACTGAACACAATACTCCAGGTGGGGCCTCACCAACAACTTGTACAGGGGCATCAACACTTCCTTTCTTCTGCTGATCACACCTCTCTCTATACAGCCTAGCAACCTTCTCGCTACGGCCACCGCCTTGTCACTGTTTCGTCGCCTTCAGATCCTCGGATACTATCACCCCAAGATCCCTCTCCCCCTCAGTACCTATCAGACTCTCACCGCCTAACACATAAGTCTCTCATGGATTTCTACTCCCTAAATGCATCACTTTGCATTTCTTCGCATTGAATTTTAATTGCCAAACCTTAGACCATTCTTCTAGCTTCCTCAGATCCTGTTTCATGCTTTCCACTCCCTCCCGGGTGTCCACTCTGTTGCAAATCTTAGTATCATCCGCAAATAAGCAAACTTTACATTCTGACCCTTCGGCAATGTCACTCACAAATATATTGAACAGAATCGGCCCCAGCACCGATCCCTGAGGCACTCCATTACTCACCTTTCCCTCCTCCGAGCGAACTCCATTCACCACCACCCTCTGGCGTCTGTCCGTCAACCAGCTCATAATCCAGTTTACCACTTCGGGACCTATCTTCAGCCCATCGAGTTTATTTAAGAGCCTCCTGTGGGGTACTGTGTCAAAAGCTTTGCTAAAATCTAAGTAGATTACGTCTATAGCACGTCGATGATTCAATTCTCCAGTTACCCAATCAAAGAATTCAATGAGATTCGTTTGGCACGATTTCCCTTTGGTAAAACCATGTTGTCTCGGATCTTGCAACTTATTGGCTTCCAGGAAATTCACTATCCTTTCCTTCAGCATCGTTTCCATTACTTTTCCAATAACCGAAGTGAGGCTTACCGGCCTGTAGTTTCCAGCTTCTTCCCTATCACCACTTTTGTGAAGAGGGACCACCTCCGCCGTTTTCCAATCCCTCGAAACCACTCCCGTCTCCAAGGATTTATTAAACAAATCTTTAAGAGGACCCGCCAGAACCTCTCTGAGCTCCCTCAATATTCTCGGGTGGATCCCGTCCGGTCCCATGGCTTTGTCCACCTTTAGCTTTCCAAGTTGTTGATACACACTCTCTTCCGTGAACGGTGCTATATCCATTCCATTCTCAGGTGTACTTTTGCCAGTCCCTCGCGGTCCTTCCCCAGGATTTTCTTCAGTGAAAACAGAACAAAAGTATCTATTTAGCACCATACATGTAGTTCCTCTTGCTCAACTGAAAATGAGAATGCATCAGTGGGATTTCAAATTCTAAAGGAACCAACATACCCAAATTATTTTCTCTTCCCATCATTCATGATCCCCCATTTCAGCTCCAAACCATTGGAGCTCACTTAGACTCTCACTTTACCCAGGGCATATGATCAAAGTCCAAAAAACTTCTTCACATCAATCATCTGGAGCTTTGAGTTAATTTTTATGCCCTTCGAACCGTCATCCGTCTTTTCTGAGACAGCTCATTGTTAATTCAAATGGACAATCAAGTTGCCATGTTTATGACAATAAACAAGGCTGTGTTAGACCACTTTAAAGGTTAATAAATAAAAATACAACAACAAACAGAAAATTGGGCTAACAATACATTTTTTTCTTGCTTTCAGAGGCAGAGGCCAAAACCTCCTTCCTGTCAACAGTATGAGCAAAAGATGACAAATATCAGAATATGTAAGTGAATCATAAAAGCATTACAATAATAGTCTCGAGATCGATAGGTGGCCACAAAGTGACAAAGCAGTAGAATTTAAAATTCTGAAGTTTACAGACTGCAAAGGCTATTATTTCCATGTAAAATTTTAAATTCTACTGCTTTGTCACCTTCTGACCACCCAACTATTTTTCCCTCTGTTCTTCATCCTGCCCAAGCCCCAGTGTTTCTTTCCCCTTGAAATCTCATTGGAATGCTTTTATTATTCACTTATATATTCCTACAAGGAGGATATCTAGGAAGGTGTGATGTGGACTTCTGTCTGTACATTAACATCACATTACTGATGAGCCAGTAGGCTTGGTGAATCTGTCTTGACAAATCTTTTTGAGGCACAGAATCCAACTTCAACCCTTTTAGGGCCAACAAAAACAAGTTTATGTCAGTGGCACTAATTTTCTCCATTTTCCTTTTATTTAAAATAATCTGTAGCCAGGGAGTCCAATCAGTAAGGACTTCATATCCTGCTTGTCATTTGAGAAATCAAAGTAGCTTACCAAGACAGCAGGGTATAGGTCTTCACAGTACTACCTACTCCCCTTGGAGTTGACTTCTTCAACATTCCAAATACTATTAGCATGACATAGAACTGAGGTGGTCCCATATAACAATGCCAGTGCAGAAAGTCCCACACAAGTGCAGAAGTCCATTCTGGCAAGCTCTGTAAACTTCAAGAGCTAGTTACTCTCTTCACTTTACTGGACTCCTTCAGATATCACTTATCAGTGCAGACATATTTTGTTGTTCTTGGAGGATACCTGCTACTTTGTTTTAGCTAAATTAAAAAGGGTGATCTTTGGATATGTGCATGTTTAGTTTAGTTTATTAACCGCCTCATAATCGAAAGTTAAAGACGCCCATATTTCGACCCAAATCGGGAGATGGGCGTCCGTTTCCCATAGGCGCCCAAATCGGTATATTCAAAACCCGATTTTGGGCATCCTCAACTGCAGTCCGTCACGGAGACGAACAAAGATCACGGGGGCGTGGCGAAGGCGGGACTGGGGCGTGGTTATCAGCTGAGGAGAGATGGTCGTCTTTAGCTGATAATCGAAACAAGAAGGGCGTTTTTGACGAGAATTTGGTCCGCTTTATTTGGACCCTTTTTTACAGGTCCAAGTCCCAAAAAAGTGCCCCAACTGACCAGATGACCACCGGAGGGAATCGGGGATGACCTCCCCTGACTCCCCCAGTGGTCACTAATCCCCTCCCACCAAAAAAAAAACCACTTTACAAACTTTTTTCCCAGCCTGTATGCCAGCCTCAAATGCCATACCCACCTCCATGACAGCAGAATGTGTTCTATCCTCTGACAGCCTTTCCCTGGTTCTGATGTGGGTCTCGTATGAGTGTGACACCTTTTCTGTTAAGGGCACTGCAGAGTCACATCAGCAATGCATTGTGGTGGGTGTAGGATATTAGGCTCCGTGATTCCACTAGCTTGTGTTAAATGCTCACGATGTTGGTAGTTGGTAGGCTCTACTCCCATGGTGCTTTTCCCTCTGCTTACTGGGTCAGAGTGTGCCCTGTTTTGTTTCTGGTAGTCCATGAGGTAGTAGCCATTTGTGTAAGACACTTTTAGATCCCTTTCATGTGTTAGCCACGTTACAGCACTTAGTTCTTACCTTGAATGTTGCTGAAAGAGGGCATTGTACACCATTCTGCCAGCTCGGACCTACTGCTAATCTCAGTAGCAGTGAGACTTGTTGCCAGTGGGGCACAACCTCTGATCTGCAGTTAACTGTGAGTAAAGGTGCTTATTCAAATAAAGGACGTTTTCAGTGAGATTAGTCTTCAGGTGTGAACTGCTGTGCCAAGGTTATACACCAGCAACAAGTCCTGTCCCTGGAGCACTTTTAGTGGGTACTGCAGTGCACTTCAGGCAGGCAGACCCAGGCCCATCGCCCCCCACCCGTAACACTTGTGGTGGTAAATGGGAGGCCTCTAAAACCCACTGTACCCACATGTAGTTGCCCCCTTCACCCCTAAGAGCTATGGTAGTGTTGTACATGTGTCCCTCCCACGACCAAATGGCTTGGATTGGGACATTTCTGAGCTGGGCGTTTTTAGTTTCCATTATCGCAAAAAAAAAAAAAAAACCCGCCCATCTCAGAAGGGACCAAATCCATGGCATTTGGTCCGTCCAAACCGTATTTTCGAAACAAAAGATGGACGCCCATCTTTTTCGATAATACGGTCTGTCCCGCCTCTTCACATACCCGTTTTCAGACATAGACGCCCATGGAGATGGGCGTTCGCGTTCGATTATGCCCCTCTATGTGTTTCATATACTACCTTTCACAGACAAAATCAAAGTGGTGTACAAATTAAAATGCAGAGTAAGGAAAGGAACTACATAAAATCCATAGGAAAGAAATAGAAGAAAAAAAAAGATATTCCAGGAATCCAGGCCAGGGGGCCAGCATCACTGGCTGCAGTCGTTATAATTAAGGAAAGCCAAAGTAAATAAATGAGTCTTGAGAGAGGACTTGAACCGGTAGTATGATTTCTCAGCATGAAGTTCAAGGGGGAGGGCATTCTACAGAGTGGGATTTACGAAACAGAAGGCTGAATGTTGGGTAGACTCCAGGCGCAAGCAGTGAACAGAGGGAATAGAAAGACGGGAGGCCAAGTTAGAGTGGAAAGCACAAGAGGGGATGTATGTGTACCTTGTAGTTTTGCAAAGTATTTAGAATTGTCCCCTTTGTGACTGCATTTAAAAATTCATTTGGTAGCTACCCAGATCTATGTAAAACGTTAAGAAATCTCAGCATATTCTTTTTCTTGAGCAGGTATTCATGTGCGTGAAAAATCCAGGCAAGTCCTTGCATTGATCACAGATGATGCCCTATTGAACCGTGAACGCAGAACAGCACGAAGGACTAGACAGCGCATGTTGCAGACCTTTACTCCCAGCCATATATCTGCCTGTGCTGACCAAATCATACCACTGTCCATCATCCATTCTAAAGAAGAACTTCCTGTTGTGAACTGTGAGAGTAAGTATCTCTAGGATAAAGTGTGTGGTGACTATTTATTGCTAAGGTCTGATTGTAATATGAGTGGCTTCAATTTACTCATTTATTGAATGATATTTCATTTCATTTTATTTTGTTTTGTTTATTACATGTCTAGACCACCTATATTTTAAACCTCTCTACTGAATAATATTTAATACTTTGGGAATATATTCAATGACTATCTGCTTTACTAGGTAAGACACATTCCCCCTAGTTCTGTATAGTGCGCTACAAGTTAGGTGCCAATTAGGTGCTTAACGTAAGGTATTCAAATGGAAGTAAGGCACTTAGGTGCTCACTTAAAGAATTGAGCCTAAGTGCTTTAACATCTAACTGCAAAGGGGGTATGCATATGGGAGGATTACACACTTAGTTACCAGACTTATAGAATAATGTAAGTTGCGCACTTAGTTGCCAACATTTAGGCGCTAACATTTACACCTGCATTTTACATGGTTCTATTCTGTATTAAAATCTGAGTGCTCAGGTAGCACTATAGAATACAGTCTTAGTGCACAGATTTGGGGCATCTAAATTTTAGTGTCAAGGTTTTCCATGAAGGCAGTGCTTTGGAAGAATTCAGAGATGTTGTACATGACAATAATATAATTCAGTTGTTCCCCAAACCTGTCCTGTTGACCCCACATTGAGTTGGATTTCCTCAATATCCAAAATGAATATGCATGAGAAGAATTCACCAAATGCAAGTATAATTAAATATACTCACAAATCATTGGATAGAGCCTGCATGGGATAAGGGTGCCTAGATGTGATTTCAAAATTACTTTGGGGCACTGATTTATTTCTGAGCACATATTCACTTATATTATATTTTCTAAAACTATAAAGATTTCAGCTTCATTACACATCTGCAACAGTTCTGGTGCAGCGTGGTCATGTGGCAAACCAAAAGGAGAAAATCAGATCAAAAAAGACAAAAAAATGGAACAGGAGGGAAACAGAAGAAGTGGTTTATTACAAGTTACCCGACGTGGCCACGTTTCGCCCTCAGGCTGCATCAGGGGTACAAAAAACTACAAAATAAAAATACACTAAAGTTAATTTCTATTAATTTCTGTTGATTTGAGTTGCTATCTGTTAGAGCATGGAAACCCACTGATTCTTACTTTTTAACAAAAAATTAAATATTAAGTGAATATTAATTTCAATATTTTTAGATCATTGAATGTGCATAAGAGATGGTGATTGAGGCTAAGCATTGTGAGATTTTATTTATTTATTTATTTTGCATTTTTTAGGTGGTTGTATGACTACTTTTAGGGGTTCACTTTGCTTTTTACCCCTACTAGGTAGGTGATATTTAGTATGTACGGTCATTCAGTTATTTTAGTGTTGTATATCTCCACCTATTTGTCTTATACAGTTCTGTTGATATATATTTTGTGTTGATATTATTTTTGTTGATATCTTATGTCTTGTATTAAAATTACTATTTTATTGCATGCATATTTAATCTGTTTTTAACTGATATTGATTTGATATTACATTTTATTGTATTATGTTTTTAGATTTGATCTGTTTTCATCTTATATTTGATCTGTTTTCATCTTATATGATTTGATTGTGGTTTTATTTATTTATTTTTTTTAATTTATGTATTTATTAACATTTTCCAATATTTTACAACACAATCCGCTTGTTCAGGAAAAGTATCTAATAATCTACAAAATATGTAAAAAATAATAATAATACAAACAGGAAAAAAAAAAGTGAAGCTTAAGCTTCACATTAACAGGAAAACTATACTCAAGTCCATACATGTGATCCAAGATTTCAGGAAAATACTGGAGACAAATTATCTAAAGGTTTATAAAAAAAAAAAAAGAAATTATACAAATACTGTTAAGTAGAGCAAACACTTATAATTAACGCTTATCCATTTTCACTGAGGTTATGAGTGAAGATACATGAGACAGCTCTGTAAATACATATTTTTCTCCTTGTGGTTTTAGATATGTTTTATTATAAAATATACAATGTGATGTTTATGTTTATGTTTTATTCATTATGTATTTTTATTTTGTAGTTTTTTGTACCCCTGACGCAGCCTGAGGGCGAAACGTGGCCACGTCGGGTAACTTATAATAAACCACTTCTTCTGTTACCCTTCTGTTCCATTTTTTTGTCTTTTTTGATCCGCTTTTTTCCTTTTGGTTTGCTATTTCTGTGGCAGATCTTTGCCTTTCTTTCTGTCTGCCGTGTGGTCATGTGGGGCTGCCTCAATTCATTTTACTTTGCAAAACAAAGTGGATGTTTCTTCCTTTATGGTATGTCAGTTCTCTTCTTAATTTTTTTTTCATTTTTGCTACTCTCTGTTCTCACACTTGAGTTGTAATCCCTCCTAGGGGGGAAATAATCAACATGGGCTACCATTAAGGCGTGCGATGACCTCCCACAGTTTCCTTGTGATTTTTTCCTTGGTTTTTCTAATGGTTCCAAAGCACCGAGGCTCAGCAGAATTCTGCAGGGTTGACTCAGCAGAACATCCAGTGTTATGCCCAACCTCTTCCTGTTGATTCCCCGGGCCAGTCATCTGCTGTGGTTGCTTCCGGTGCAGCAGCAGCACTGTCGGGAGGGGGAGGTGTCTCCAGCTCAGGTTCTCACCCCACTCCCAGTTCCTCTGATGTGACCATGGAAGTAGTAGTGATGTTGCAAACAGTGCCCGCAGGAACAACTCCGGAGGTGCAGTAACAGCATTATGCACTGGGAGGAGAACAGGCAGCTCCTGGAGGAGGTGAAACCGCCGTACAACTGCTGGAATGGAGTGATGATAGCTCAACATTGGCAGATGTTGCTGCTGTCTCCAAGAATGGGACTCAGGAGCCCTCTGTTGCCTCAGGTATGTTACCATCTGTTCTGGGTACAGAGGTCTCTCTATATACCAGTGATGGCAAACCTTTCAGAGAACGAGTGCCCAAACAGCAACCCAAAATCAAATTATTTATCGCAAAGTGCCGGTACTCATTATGGGCGGGGTCACCACATATGACTCCACCCCTATGATAGCCACACCCCTTACACCAGCCATGGCGCATATAAACAGACATCATTGAAAATATTATACTTGTATAGGAGAAAAAAATAACATGATTTTCTTCCATTATAAATCATTTCTGTAAGCTGTTACAGCTCCAGTATACCCAGTGCAAAATAAGACAGCAGATGTAAATTCTCCAATTCGACATATTCCAAACGCTAAAATGAAAATAAAAAGATTTTTCCTACCTTTGTTGTCTGGTGATTTTGTTTTTCTATCCATATTGGTTCTAGTCGCTGATTCTGCTGCTCTCTATCTGTTCTCTTAACTCTGTTTCCAGGGCTTCCTTTCCATTGATTTCTTTACTTTTCTCCTTTCTTCTTCATTTCTTGCCCTCCATCCATGTCCAGCAACCATTCTCTCCCCTCCAGCCACCCTCCTCTCCCCTCCAGCCACCCTCCTCTCCCCTCCAGCCACAAATGTCCAGCCACTCTCCTCTCCCCCCTGCCCTCCCTCCCAGCACCTGGCAGCACCCAGCACCCACCATCAGGCCTCCCTTCCGCCCAGCACCCACCATCAGGCCTCCCTCCCACCCAGCACCCAACACCAGGGTTCCCTCCCACCCAGCACCCACCATCAGGCCTCCCTCCCACCCAGCACCCAACACCAGGCCTCCCTCCCACCCAGCACCCACCATCAGGCTTCCCTCCCACCCAGCTCCCAACATCAGGCCCCCCTCCCACCCAGCAGCACCCAGCACCAGGCCTGCCTCCCGCCCTCCCTCCAACCAAACAAGCAACCATCAACCCGCCCGTCCTCCCTCCCTCCCTCCCAGCACCAGGAACCCCCCTTCTCCTCTTAAATTTTAAAAGCGTACCTCGGAGTTCATTCAGGCGGCGTGCATCGGCAGTGAAGCGCGTGTTCTTCGCTCGGCGTGCCTTCCTTTCTGTATCTCAAGCTCGGCGGGACCAGAGCTTGAGGGACAGAAGGGAAGGAAGCATTGTGGAAGCAGGAGGTTACTACCCAAAAGCTACAACATGAAATATCAAAGGTGGAGGTAAAGGTTCAAGAAACCCAGCAGCTGGTTAATGGTTAAAGATAAACTTTTGACTCATAGGAAATTGGAGCAAGTCGAAAGTTGCCTTAGACATTTAAACTTAAGGATTTTGAATTTTCGTATAACCCCAATGATTACATGGAAGAACCTTTTTGGTACAAGATTTTGGGATTGGAGATACTACTTTTCCTCCAGTTAATAAGGTTTATTATTTGCCCCAGAGAAGAGCTAGACTTGAAATTAATAAACAACAAATTCTTGATATCTCTGCAATATTAGAATCCACTGCTGCTAAGAAAATACAAGAATGAGCTACCTTATTGGTGAGCTTTGTTTTTTAGCAAGATTTGAATGCTATACTCAGACTATAGTTTTGTAACCTGGAGTATCTAGGAAAAAGAATATGGATATTTCCAGATGTGGTGAGAGCCACTCAGGAGAGATGCAAATTGTTTTTAGCAATGTGGCAGGAAACTATTCCTTTTGGGCACTTCCTTTTTTTGTGTGTTATCCTTACACCAGTGTACCCATCCATACTTTCTACTATCCCCTCTTTTTATGTGTTTGTCCCATGCTAACTCAAATTCAGATATAGTCTTTGTCTCCACCAACTGCATTGGGAGGCCATTCTCTGCATGCACCACTCTTTACGTAAGGTAATATTTCCTTAGATTACTCCTGAGTCTGTTCTCTCTGACCTTCATCTTATGCTCCCTCATTCCTGAGCTTTCTTTCAAATTGAAAGAGATTTGCCTCCCGTGCATTTAAATATCTCTATCATATCTTTCCTCTTCTGCGTTTCTTCTAAAGTATACATTTTGAGATCTTTAAGTCTGTCCTCATAGGCTTTATGACAAAGACCACTGACCCTTTTAGTAGCCACCCTCAGGTCCAACTCCATCTTGCTTATATATTTCCAAAGGTGCGGTCTCCAGAATTGCACAGAGTACTCTAAATGGAGCCTCACCAGAGACTTCTATAAAGGAACTACCACTTCCTTTTTCCTGCTGGTCAGTCCTCTCCCTATGCACCCAAGCATCATTCTGGATTATACCATCGCTTTCTCTACCTGTTTGGCCACCTTAAGATCATCAGATATTATCTCCTCCAGGTTCACTCTTATTTAGTACACAAGTATTTCACCTCGTATACTGAATTGTTCCCTGGGTTTTTTGGAGCTTCTGCATTTTTTAGCATTAAATCTTAGCTACCAAATTCTTAGGCCATCACTCACGCTTCACTAGATCTCACCTTATACTATTCTTACTATCAAGGGGTTCTATCCTGTTATAGAGTTTAGTATCATCCACAAGAGGCAAACCTTACCTGACAGCCCTTCCGCAATGTCACTCACAAAAATGTAAAAAAAGAGTCAAACAAAGAACCGATCCCTGCGAGGCACCACTGATAATATCCTTTTCCTTTGAGTGAACTCCATTTGCCACTATCTTCTGTTGCCATCTGCCAGTCACTTTAGGGCTCATACAAAGGGAACTCAGTCACCTATGATGAACTGTGTGAAAGGCTTTGCTAAAATCTAAGTACATCACATTCAGCGCTGTCCCTAGATTCAATTGTTTGGTCACCCAGTGAAAGAAATTAATCAGATTAATCTGACAAGTCCTATCTTTAATAAAACTATGCTGCCTCGTGTCCTGCAATCCAGTGGAATCCAAGAATCTCACTATTCTCTGTTTTAGAAGCGTTTTCATTAATTTTACTCACCACAGAGGTCAGATTAACTGGCCTGTTTTCACTAACCTCCTCCTTGCTTGTGTTTTTGTGGAGAAGAATCATGTCTGCCATTTTCCAGTCCTCCAAGATAACTGCACACTCTTTAGAAGCATTGAAAAGATCAGATAATAGAACCGCCAGTACCTCCCTAAGTTCTGCCATTTCCTTCAGATTTATTCCATTTAGTCCAATTGCTTTGTTTACCTTAAGGTCAGCTAGTTCCTCATGAACACCATCTTCTGAAAAGTGGTCGTTTATCACACTTCCATTCCTATTAGTGCTTGTCTTTTATTAGCTTGTCAGGCTTTCCAAATACCAACAATGAATTTGCATGAGATAAATAGGTATGGACTTACCTCCATTGCATTGAAGTCTTTCTCCGAGGACAAGCAGGCTGGACATCATCACGCATGGGTCATCGTCCGCGATGGCCCAGGAGCTCCGGAGGTCAAATCAAAAACTTTTGAAAATTCTAGAAGCAACGTGGCGCGTGCGGGGACAACGCACTTCCCGCCGGCGACGCCCGCGCGCTTCCCTCAGTTCTCTTTTTTTCGCTTCGCGAAGGAGTTGTTTTTTTCACTGTTCCTCGTGATTTTCGGCCCAGGAGACTTTTGTTGCGTTTATCGCGCTCCGTTTTTTCCTTTTATTTAGTTTTTTTTCTCAAACATTAAAAAAAAAAGAAGTTTCCCTTATTTTTTCTTAGTTTTCTCATCTTTTTAAGGTTCTTTTCTTTTTCGTCGCGGCCGCCTTCAGGCTGCTCGGCCGCGTTCCTTTTTCCCTTTTTTTGTGCCTTTTTCATTGGCACAGTCGCGTCGTTTAATTTCGTGGACAATATTTTCCTGCCCATGTCCTTGAAGGCTCCCAGTGGCTTCAAACGCTGTACTCGCTGCAACCGGACCATTTCGTGTACCGACCCTCACGCGTGGTGTCTCCAGTGCCTCGGGCCTGATCATCTTCCAGCTGCTTTCAAACTGTGTAAGTTAATGAAGAAGAGGACCCAGGTGGCTCGAGAGGCTCAGCGCGAGAGACTTTTTTTCGGATCGGTCCGGGCCTTCGACGTCGGCATCAACATCGGTACCGAGGTCGGTGGCATCGACGTCGAGGGAAGCAGCACCGAGAGTCCAGGTAATGGCTGCCGAGAGACCACTTCGAGCTGGGAGCAGCGAGGCATCGAGTGGGTCTCCACCCGTCTCAAGGCCTACTGCTATGCAGGCCCCCCAGGACCGACCTGCGTCAGACTACTACTACTACTACTTAACATTTCTAGAGCGCTACTAGGGTTACGCAGCGTTGTACAGTTTAACAAAAAGGACGGCCCCTGCTCTAAGGAGCTTACTATCTTATGGTTGAAATGTCAAGTTGGGGCAGTCTAGATTTCCTGAATAGAGGTATGGTGGTTAGGTGCCGAAGGCGACATTGAAGAGGTGGGCTTTGAGCAAGGCTTTGAAGATGGGCAGTGAGGGGGCCTGGCGTATGGGCTCAGGGAGATTATTCCAGGCATGGGGTGAGGCGAGGCAGAAGGGGCGGAGCCTGGAGTTGGCGGTGGTGGAGAAGGGTACTGAAAGGAGGGATTTGTCTTGAGAGTGGAGGCGACGGGTGGGAACGTAAGGGGAGATGAGGGTAGAGAGGTAGGGAGGGGCTGCAGAACGAGTGCATTTGTAGGTTAATAGGAGAAGCTTAAACTGTATGCGGAGGATGAGGTCGGCGGCATCGGCGTCAACGTCGAGGGAAGCAGCACCGAGAGTCCAGGTAATGGCTGCCGAGAGACTACTTCGAGCTGGTTGCAGTGAGGCATCGAGTGAGTCTCCACCCGTCTCGAGGCCTCCTGCTATGCAGGCCCCCCAGGACCGACCTGCGTCAGACCCGGCCCCGAGGAGGCGTGAAGATTCCATGTCCTTTTCATCGGTACTGATGAGTGTCGATGACGGGCATCGAGCGAAGGCTAAGAAGTATCGCCATCGATCTCCTTCCCATGGTACTGAGAGCTCCGGGGAGCCGAGGGAGTCGGCACTCGAGAAGCGGCGGGAGGACCGCTCACCCTCCATTCAGGAGGTGCCGATATGTCAGTCGTCCGGCAGCCTGTTACCGGCTCTCGAGCCTCTTCAGATTCTGGCGCCGATTCCTGCACCGGCCCCGCAGCCTTTTCCGATGGCAGCTCTCGATGAGCGTCTCCGGGCCATTCTTCCAGAGCTTATGGAAGGACTGCTCTGTCAGTCTGCTTCGGTACCACAGGTGCTTGCACCTCCCGTGCCTACTGCTGAGACGGCGTCTGGCCCATCTCCTGTGAGGAGGTTCCCGCCCTCGGTACCGGAGCATGTCGCCACCTGGGTTGACTCTCCCTCGACGTCGGTGGAGGAAGCTTCACCGGAGTCCGGGCAGGGGTTGACTTCTCGACATACCCCATGAAGACGTCGATCCTCGAAGTCGAGACAGGCTCGGGTTCGGGCTGCTCTTCGAGATCTTCTGTCCGATACCGAAGAGGAGCACTTATGGGGAGAAGAGGAAGACCCCAGGTATTTTTCGGAGGAAGATTCCCAGGGGCTTCCTTCTGATCCTACTCCGCCTATTGAGGTTAGACAATCTCCACCTGAGAGTCTTACTTTTTCATCCTTTGTGCGAGAAATGTCTAAGGACATTCCATTTCCCATGGAGGCTGTGGATGAGCCCAGAGCTGAGTTGTTTGAGGTCCTGGATTATCCTTCTCTGCCTGCAGAGGTTGCAACGGCCCCCCTGCACCATACACTCAGGGAAGTGATGTTGCGGAATTGGTCTTGCCCACTTTCTAACTCAGTTGTCAACAAGAAGTCCGAGTCCCAGTACAGAGTCCATGGTGAGCCTGTGATGCTGAAGGCCCAACTGCCTCACGATTCTATGGTGGTGGACTCTGCTCTCAGAAGAGCCAAGAGTACTAGAGACTATGCCTCAGCGCCCCCGGGCAGAGAGTCTAGGCCCGTGGATTCTTTTGGGAGGCATACGTATCAGGCTGAAATGCTCGCCGCCAAGATCCAAACGTACCAGCTGTACACCAGCATTCACTTACAGAACTCGGTTAAGCAACTGTCCAGTTTAGTTGAAGCTCTTCCTCCGGAGCTTGCTGAACCTTTTCACCAGGTGGTCAGGCAGCAGAAGGCGTGTCACAAATTCCTGGCCAGGGGGGCTTACGACTCTTTTGATGCTGCATTCCGAGTAGCTGCTCAAGGTATCGTGATGCACAGACTCTCATGACTGCATGTCTCGGACCTGGATCAGAAGACCCAGCAGCAAATGGCAGATGTTCCTTGCCGGGGGGATAACCTTTTTGGAGTGAAGGTTGAGGATATGGTCGATACCCTCAAGAAGCATCATGATGCTATGGATTCTCTCTCCCGCCGGACGCCTTCTGCTACTACCTCCTCCTCTAGGAGGTTTTTTGGAGGGAGGAGGAGTGTTCCCTATTCTTATAATAGGCGTAGGTACACTCCTGCCTCTCGACAGCCTGTTCAAGCTCGCTCCCAGCAGGCTTGCTCTCGTCAACGGTGTGCGCCGAAGGCCCCTCCAGCTCCCCAGCAAAAACAAGGGACGGGTTTTTGACTGGCTCCAGAGCAGCATAGCCAAGGTAAGAGTATCCATGCCGGACGATCTGCCTGTTGGGGGGAGGTTGATATATTTTCACCAAAGGTGGCCTCTTATAACCTCCGACAGGTGGGTTCTTCAAATAGTCTGCTTAGGATACGCTCTCAATCTGGAATCAGAACCTCCAAGTTGCCCACCGGGAGTTCAATCCTTCATCTCCCAGCACAAGCAGGTATTTGCAGAGGAACTCTCCGCCCTTCTCAGCGCCAATGCGGTCGAACCCATGCCTCCCGGTCAAGAAGGGCTGTGATTCTATTCCAGGTACTTCCTTGTGCAAAAGAAAACGGGGGGATGTGTCCCATCCTAGACCTAAGGGGCCTGAACAAATTCCTGGTCCGAGAAAAGTTCAGGATGCTTTCCCTGGGCACCCTTCTTCCCATGATTCAGGAAAACAATTGGCTATGCTCTCTGGACTTAAAGGACGCCTATACTCACATCTCGGTTCTTCCAGCTCACAGGAAGTACCTTCGATTTCATCTGGGGACTCAGCACTTTCAATACTGCGTGCTGCCCTTTGGTCTAGCATCTGCGCCCAGGGACTTTACAAAGTGCTTGGCAGTTGTCGCAGCATCACTACGCAGACTGGGAGTGCATGTGTTTCCTTATCTCGATGACTAGCTGGTAAAGAACACCACGGAGGCAGGAGTTTCTACGATCCATGCAGATGACTATTCAGCTGCTGGAGCTACTGGGGTTTGTATCAATTATCCCAAGTCCCACCTTGTTCCAGTGCAGAAATTGGAGTTCATTGGAGCTCTGTTGGACACAAGGACGTCTCGAGCTTATTTTCTCCAGGCAAGGGCAGACAATCTTCTGACCCTAGTGTCCTTGGCTCGAGCGTCTCAACAGATCACAGCTCGGCAGATGTTGAGACTTTTAGGGCACATTGCCTCCACAGTTCATGTGACTCCCATGGCATGTCTACATATGAGATCAGCTCAATGGACCCTAGCTTCCCAGTGGTGTCAGATTACAGGGGATCTAGAGGATGTCATTCATCTTTCCAACGATTTTTGCAATTCCCTACAATAGTGGACCATTCGCTCCAATCTGACCTTGGGACGTCCATTCCAAATTCCTCAGCCACAAAAAGTGCTGATGACGGATGCATCCCTCCTGGGGTGGGGAGCTCATGTAGATGGGCTTCACACTCAAGGAGCTTGGTCCTTCCAGGAAAAAGGTCTCCAGATCAACCTCCTGGAATTGCGAGCGATCTGGAACGCTCTGAAGGCTTTCAGGGACCGGTTGTCCAGCCAAATTATCCTAATTCAGACAGACAATCAGGTTGCGATGTATTACACCAACAAGCAGGGGGGCACCGGATCTCACCCTCTGTGTCAGGAAGCCGTCAGGATGTGGCTTTGGGCGCATCAGCACGGCATGATTCTCCAAGCCACGTATCTGGCAGGCGTAAACAACAGTCTGGCCGACAAGTTGAGCAGGATAATGCAACCTCAGGAGTGGCCGCTGAACATGGACGTTGTCCGAAAGATCTTCCGAGCGTGGGGCACCCCCTCGTTGGATCTTTTTGCCACTCAGACCAATCACAAGGTACCTCAATTTTGTTCCAGACTTCAGGCCCACGACAGACTAGCATCAGATGCTTTTCTCCTACATTCCAGGAAAGATTCCACGAAAAGGAAACCCTGCTTGAATACCTTCTACACTTATCAGAGTCTGGTCTTAAGACTAACTCAGTAAGAGTCCATCTTAGTGCAATCAGTGCTTATCTTCAACGTGTAGACGGTCAGCCTATCTCTGGACAGCCTTTAGTTGTTCGCTTCATGAGAGGTTTGCTTTTGTCAAAGCCCCCTGTCAAACCTCCACCAGTGTCATGGGACCTCAACGTCGTTCTCACCCAGCTGATGAAAGCTCCTTATGAGCCACTGCATTCCTGCCATCTGAAGTACTTGACCTGGAAGGTTATTTTCTTGGTGGCTGTTACTTCAGCTCGTAGAGTCAGTGAGCTCCAAGCCCTGGTAGTCCATGCTCCTTATATTAAATTTCATCATAACAGAGTAGTCCTCCGCACTCATCCTAAGTTCTTGCCGAAGGTGGTGTCAGAGTTCCATCTGAATCAGTCAATTGTGTTGCCAACATTCTTTCCCCGTCCACACACCCACCCTGGTAAGGACAAGTTGCATACCTTGGACTGTAAGAGAGCATTGGCCTTTTACGTGGAGTGGACAAAGCTCTATCGACAGTCCGCCCAGTTGTTTTGTTTCTTTTGATCCCAACAGGATGGGAGTTGCCATCGGAAAACGCACCATCTCCAGTTGGCTAGCAGATTGCATTTCCTTCAGTTATGCCCAAGCTGGGTTGACTTTAGAGGGCCATGTCACAGCTCATAATGTCAGAGCCATGGCTGCATTAGTGGCTCACTTAAAGTGAGCCTCCATTGAAGAAATTTGCAAGGCTGCAACGTGGTCATCTGTCCACACATTCACATCTCACTACTGCCTTTAGCAGGATACCTGACGCGACAACTGTACACCGCCTTGAGTGAATTCTTTCAAAAAGACTGTAAATAAATCCTAATAAGTAAATAAAAATTGTGCATAACAGACTAAGGAAAAACTGGGATAATCCAGAAGATCACACATACCAAAATGTGTATTATAAACATGTCTGGTCTAAAAAAGCAATTGGAAAAATTAGGATATGATTAATAGGTAACCCTGAAATAAAAATATTTTCACTACTTTCCTGAATAATAGATAATCCATTAACCGTCTGATAGAGAAAGGAATGTGTCCAATGTATTAAGTAATGTTACAAACAGACTTAACTGAGCCTGTGTAGATACATAGCATTTAACATACATTGTAAGGAGGTTGGAGGGTCTAAGCAGGTCAGGAGGAGGTATGGGGCCAGACTACATTCCCCACAAGGCCCTGAGAGAAGGGATCGGGGGGGGGGGGGGTAGGTCCTATAACCCAGTATGGCCCCCACGTGGAAGGGAGGGGGAAAAGGACTGGAAAGAGCAGCTGCTATGGCAGACGAGGGCCAGAAGGGGGAGCAGGGATGACAAAGCTCAATTCCCTTGGGTTAGAAATCAGTACAAGATTCCTTCCACCTGGGAGGGGGTGGAGGTATCCAACCAACAGCCTAGCAGAGAAGCAGAGTTAATGAAGTGCTTGGATGAAGGAGAGTCTGGAGGGACCAGCACACCAGGTTTGGAGGAGCCAGTTGACATGGACTGTAATTGTACTACTACTACTACTACTATTTAGCATTTCTATAGCGCTACAAGGCATACGCAGCGCTGCACAAACATAGAAGAAAGACAGTCCCTGCTCAAAGAGCTTAAAATCTGTACTTTGGGGCAGAGTTGCAGGGACTGAAGGCAGTGGGTGGTCACAGGAGTCAATTAGCTGTGTTGTGGGTGGTGTACTGCCATTCTGCAACCACCCAAGCGGAAAGACTTTTAAAACTGAAACCCTGGCTGTTGAACTGGGGAGAACTTGGATTTAAAGGGAAGTTTTATTTTTTTTCTTGCTGCTTTGTTTTTGGAAACTGAATGGGACTTTAACCCCCTTGACCTGAGATTTGTGGAGGAGGGGAAATAAACTATTTAGAACTAAAAGCTGTGTTGTCTGGAAAGACTTTGTTTGTGGACTGCTGAAGGTAGCCTACCACCCCCTGAAGGTTTGCTACCGGGTTTACAACTATTACAACATTCAAAGCACTTGAGTTGCCAAATCATTTATAAAAATACTCAAAAAAGGCTTCGCACTGAAGTTTCATCTCTCTGACTATGCATTGTGGCCTATCATAGTGATATAAATATGGTGCTTCGGCATCCTCTATTGTCCCAGCAGAATTCAAAAAGGAAATTATATCACTGCAAGGTAAGAACTTTATTGTTAAAAACACTTCAGCATGCTGTCGCGATAAGAGATATTCTATGAGATCGTATTGAGAAAAGCAACATTCTAATGAAAATAAGGTTTCATTAAGATAACCAATGCCTTCCAATCCCACCTGCTTCTATAAATTCAACTAATGGTAATCCACTCAATACAATTGTTTAGTCCCAGAGAATCAAAGTATTGACTTTAGAATTCCAAAATTGTTCTTTATATGAAAGCATTGCTATCCAGTCATCTCATGGAGAAGATGCTGGCACTTATTCAGTTACAAATGACCTTAGATCACTGAACATGTTTTGAGATTCAGTGGAGCAGATGTTACATGTGTATTAATCCTGATCTTGTGTTTCAGCATCCTGATCTTGATAATCTTGTAGTGCGTCCATTATAAATTTTTGGACAACGGCATTGAATTCGATAAACAACAAAAGTAGAACCACAAGTTGTAGAGCATCTGATCATTGGTAGCTGGGTTTATCCATTCAATGTAACATTCTGTAAAAGCATAAAAATTATATTCATCGCATGGAAGGTGTCCTTAAAAAGTCTGAGCTTCAGGAACAGGAAATAAAGAATCAATCACCTTCAACTTAGGACCCCATGTGAAGGCAATACAAGGACCTTTCGAAAAAATAGTATATTGTTATTATATACCAATGTATCTACTACTACTTATTTCTATAGCACTACTAGACATATGCAGCATTGTACACAAAACACATAAGAAACACTCCCTGCTCAACACAGCTTACAATCTATTCAAGAAAAACAAGACAAATAAGGGATTAGGGAGTTATTTTTTTGTGGGAATGATTAAAACAAACATGGGTACTGAACACTTGTTTTTGACATGTAGAACCCTTGCCACAGCCAGAGAGACAAAACTTTAGTGTGAAGTTGGGGATTGGTGACTTTGCAAGATACGTTTTTTTTTTTTTTAGTATTTTTATACATAATTTGCCATGTTAACGTGGAGTCATATTTTCAAAGCATTTAGACTTAAAGTTACATAGAGGGGAATTTTTGATATGATGTCTAAGTCTGACTTTGGACGTTTTGCAAAAAACGTTTAAAATCTGAATAGGAAAGAAGGTCATTTTCATAAAAGAGAAACGTCTGTCTTTTGTTTCCGAAAATACTGTTTTGAGCAAGGTTTTGTGATTTGGACATTTTGTTTTTTGGTCCATTTTCAAACAAAAAAAACGTCCAAATGCAAAACACACAAAATCAAGCCATTGGGATGTAGGAGGAGCCAGCATTTTTAGTAGACTGGTCCCCCAGACATCCCAGGAAAGCAATAGGGCACCATAGGGGGCACTGCAGTGGACTTCATAAAATGCACCCAGGTACACATTTCTCCCTTATCTTGTCCGCTGAGCCCCCCAAAACCCACTACCCCCAACTTTACACCATTACAGTGGGTCAGTGGCGTAGCAAGGGTGGCTGCCACCCGGGGCGGTTCGCCATTGCACCCCTCCCCCCCAGAGTGCATTTTAACTGTTGGGAGGCTCCACGCCCCTTCTCCCCCCTTCTCCCATCTGAGTCTCCTCCCCCCGCCCCCCCCCCCCCCCGGACCCAGTGCCTACCCTCAGCTCCGTCCAAAGTCCTCTTCTTCCTGCCAGCTCCCGCACCCTACTACCTTTACAAAGAAATCTCGGAAGCTGAGGCGCAGCGCCTCGCGTCTGCATGTAAAAGAAGTGTGGATCGTCTCTTCAGGCCTTCCCTCACTCTGTCTGTCCCGCCCTTGCGGAAATAGGAAGTTGCGTCAGCAGAGGGCGGCACAGACAGAGTGAGGGAAGGCCCGAAGAGACGATCCACACTTCTTTTACATGCAGACGCGAGGCGCTGTGCCTCGGCTTCCGAGATTTCTTTGTAAAGGTAGTAGGGTGCAGGAGCTGGCAGGAAGAAGAGGACTTTGGGAGCGCCCCGCTTGAGTTGACACCCGGGGCGGACCGCCCCCACCGCCCCGCCCTTGCTAAGCCACTGCAGTGGGTACAGTGGGTTTCTGGTGAGTTTGGGAGGGCTCACAGTTTCCTCCACAAGTGTAACAGGTAGGGAGAGGTATGGGCCTGGGTCCACCTGTCTGCAGTGCACTACACCCACCACTGAACTATTCCAGGGACCTGCATGCTGGTCTAATGGACCTGAGTATAAATTCTGAGGTTGGCAGTAATGTTTTTAATCACATTTTTGAGGGGTGGGAGGGAGTTAGTGACCACTGGGGGAGTAAGGGGAAGTCACCCCTGATTCCCTCCAGTGGTCATCTGGTCATTTAGGGCACCTTTTTGTGCCTTATTCATTATAAAAACAGGTCTAGTTCAAAACGTAGTCTTGGACGGTTTTGTTCTGTTCCATTATGGCTGAAAAACGTCCAAGTGTTAGGAACGCCCAAGTCCCACCCTTAACATACCCCTGACATGCCCCCTTGTGATTTGAATGCACTTCTGATGGACATGATAGAAAATGTCTAAAAATTGGGTTTGAAAATAACAATTTGGACGTTTTTGTGAGAAAAACGTCCAAATTCAGACTTGTCACTTTTTGGACGTTTTTCTCTTTTGATAATGAGCCCAATAGTAACCTATGGAACTTTGTAAGTCTAAGTGCTTTGAAAATGAGCCCCATAATAAATGTCGGCAGATAAACACCTGCTTCCTTAGCGTCCCTCCGGACCGGACCAGGATTGGACTGATGGGTTGTGCTCGCCTACCAGCAGGTGGAGACTGAGAAAAACTCTGACTCTAGAGAGCCAATAGGAGCCCTGGCCATGTGACCTTAGCCTCAGTATTTTCTCAGTCTCCCAGCAGGTAGGAAGCGAGCCCTTTAGTCTCTTTCTTTCTTTCTTTCTTTCTCTTTCTCTTTTAGAGGCTAATAATAAAAACAATATTGCTACTTCTCCTTCTGTGCCTAGGAATTCTCTATTAGACGCTGGACAGATTAGACGCTGTGTTAGTGTTAGACGCTGGACAGATTGTTTCTAACCCGCCATATCTCAACGGATCAAGGAAATGAGAATGTCTATTTCTCTTCTCACTGAGAGGGCAGTTCCACAGCGTATTACAACATATTCCATAACTTCAGAAGCGGGCTCTGTTCTTACTACAGCGATTTTTGGTGCTCTCGGTGCACATTGGTAAGGTGGCAACTTAGTCCTAGTTTCATTTTATTTTGCTCATTGGAACACACTACATGTTAGTTGTCGCCAGGTGGCCTATGCAGCATAAACATTTCTCTGCAGTTTTCATAGGGTCCCTCCCTTCAGATTACTGCTTTGGTACTTCCCATCAGTCCAATCCTGGTCCGGTCCGGAGGGACGCTAAGGAAGGAGAAATTAGATCTTACCTGCTAATTTGCTTTCCTTTAGTCCCTCCGGTCCGGACCAGGCCCCTCCCATGTTCTCTCAACTCTTTAGCTTCTTTTATTAAGTAGGAAGTGTATTCATTCCTTTACGATTCGTGGAACAATACTATATATATACAAAACTTTACGTGGTCCATACCACTTCTCTGGTGATTGCTGGTGAGCTCAGTTGCTGGAATCTATATATATAAAACCTTAAATACGCCATACCACTTCTCTGGTGAGAGTTGTGGCTGAGCTCAGTTGCTGGAATATCTATAAAACCTTAAATATGACTTACCACTTTTCTGGTGAGAGTTGCTGGTGAGCTCAGTTGATGGAATATATATATAAAATCTTAAGTGGGCCATACCACTTCTCTGGTGAGAGTTGCTGGTGAGCTGTAATACAAATCGAGCCATACCACTTCTCTGGTGAGAGTTGCTGGTGAGCTCTGATACATGGCATTGCCGAGAGCTTTGTGGCTGCTAGGATTCCATACGGCACAGAAGGTCTTTCTTTCTTTCTTTCTTTCCTGCTTTGTTATTCAAATACTGAGGCTAAGGTCACATTGCCAGGGCTCCTATTGGCTCTCTAGAGTCAGAGTTTTTCTCAGTCTCCACCTGCTGGTAGGCGAGCACAACCCATCAGTCCAATCCTGGTCCGGTCCAGAGGGACTAAAGGAAAGCAAATTAGCAGGTAAGATCTAATTTCTCCATTGTCCATCCTGTCTGCCCAACAAGGTGTCTAGAGTTGTATCTGGCACCCTGCACATGCTCCACTTCTTCATGATTAAACAGTGGCATAATTAATCTCTGTCTTTCCCTACCAATTCTGGAACACAGACTTTAGAAGTCTGCCAGCACCAGACTTACTTTCCAACTATTGGAGTTGCCATCAAAGCCCACATGAGTCTTAATCCTGGTCTATCTTTGACATTTAGGGGCCCAGACCATAGAACTCTGTCCAGCATTATTGGTATTACCCAAACTTTGAAGCTGCTGTCAAAGCTCACTCCAACTATGAAGTCATCAAAGTTTTGTTTTAATTGTGTTAAATGCTTTTTCTATATAGAGATTCTATATGTTTATCCTATGGATTTTGAATTCCGTTACAGTTTACATCTTAACAACCTCCCATAGGAGGGTATTCCAGGTATCCACCACCCTATCTGTGAAAAAGGATGTCCTGACATTTTTCCTAAGTCTCCTATCCTGCAATCTCAGCCCATAACCTCTAGTTCTATCGCTTTCCCATCTCAGAAAAAGATTAGTATACATATTAATACCTTTTAATTATTTAAACATCTGTATCAAATCCCCCCCCCCCAATCCCTCCTTTCCTCTAGGGTATACATATTGAGGTCTTCAAATCCCTTCTCATATGTTTTTTGATACAAGCCCCATATCATTTTTGTCGCCTTCCTCTGAACCTCCTCAAGTCTAAGAAGAAAACACAAAAGAAATCACACATTATACCACATAAGCTAAAGACATTTTAAAATATTAGATTAATATCAATACCTGAGCAAGTTTAAAATTTTTGAAAAACATAAAAATACTAAGACAGAGGCAGCAGTCTAGCGGCGAGAGGAGTGCTATCCAGTCTTTTGCATTGATTTTCACATGTATGATTATCTCCCAGTTGGTGAGTGGTTATATGTATTTGCTCAATGCAAAGAGCTCCTAGCTCTCAAAGAATGGATCAGTTCTCTTGAGGCTAAAGTAGCAGACTTGGGGAAGCTGAGGGAGATAGAGAGGTACATTGATGAGACCTACAGGGACATTGTAGAGAAGTCCCACCTCCAGTCTGACAGCTTCTGTGCTGCCTTGGAAGAGGGAGGTCTCCTAGAAGGAGAACATCAACCTGATAAAGTAGGAAGTACTCCCGTATCCAGGACCTGCCCACCAGAGGATACACTATCCTTTCACACTGAGGATATGTCTCCAAGAACTTCTGCCCAGGCGGGAAGGGTTAGGACAACTGTTGTAGTTTTTTTTGTTTTTTGTTACATTTGTACCCCGTGCTTTCCCACTCATGGCAGGCTCAATGCGGCAGGCAATGGAGGGTTAAATGACTTGCCCAGAGTCACAAGGAGCTGCCTGTGCCGGGAATCGAACTCAGTTCCTCAATTCCCCAGGACCAAAGTCCACCACCCTAACCACTAGGCCACTCCAGTGCTTTGATCATTAGGCATGTAGATAGCTGTGTGGCTGGTGGATGTGAGGATTGCCTGGTCACTTGCCTGCCCGGTGCAAAGGTAGCGGACCTCACGCATCACGTAGACAGGATCTTAGATAGTGCTGGGGAGGAGCTGGCTGTCTTGGTACATGTGGGTACCAATGACATAGGAAAATGTGGGAGAGATGTTCTAGAAGCCAAATTTAGGCTCTTAAGTAGAAAGCTGAAGTCCAGATCCTCTAAGGTAACATTTTCAGAAATGCTGTCCATTCCACGTGCTGGACCCAAAATGCAGGCAGAGCTCTGGTCTCAATACGTAGTTGAGACGATGGTGCAGGGATGAGGGATTTAGATTTGTTAGGAACTGGATGACATTCTGGGAAAGGGGGAGCCTATTCCGAAAGAATGGGCTCCACCTTAACCTGGATGGAACCAGGCTGATGGCGCTAACTTTCAAAAAGGAGATAAAACAGCTTTTAAACTAGAATGGAGGGGGGAGCCGGCAGTCGCCCAGGAGCGCATGGATCAGTGTGGAGTATCCTTGAAGGAAACTATTGAAACAGGACATTTAAGGAATCCCACTAGAGAGGTTTCAACAATGCTGAAAGTAAGCCAGGTGTGCTTAATGAGGGAGCAGGGTGAAGGATGCACATTGTCCCCTTCAACTTCTAAGCAGCTTGTAGGGCAAAGGAAAAACACAATTTGAAGAACCTGTATACAAATGCTAGAAGATTAAAAAATAAGATGGGAGAGTTAGAGTATATAACACTAAATGATTTGGTATGCATCTCAGAGATGATAGAGAGGATCAAACTGGAGGGGGGGGGGGGGGGGGTTGCGCTATGTTAAAGAAGGAATTGAGTCAAATAAAATAAACATTCCACTTGAAACAGATAGCAGTGTGGAATCATTCTGGATAGAAATTCCATGTATGAAGGGAAGGAATATTCTTGTAGGGCTGTATTACCATCTACTGGGTCCCAACAAACAGACAATTGAAGAAATGTTTACAGGGATTAGGAAAGCTGGCAAATTGGACAACACTTTAATAATGGGTGATTTCAGTTGTCCTGATATTGACTGGATAAATGTTACATCAGGGAGTGCCAAGGAGCTAAAATTTCTAGATGTAATAAATGACTTCTTCTTGGAGCAGTTGGTCTAGGAACTGACAAGAGGGGGAGCCATTTTGGTTCTGGTCCTTGGTGGTATGCAGGGTATAGTGCAAGAGGTGGCGGTGTTGGACCCCCTGGGAAACAGTGATTATAACATGATCAAGTTTGACCTACTATCTGGGATGAACCCACAAAGTAAATCTACTGTAGCTGTATTTAATTTTCGAAAAGGCGACTATAATAAAATGAGGAAAATGGTTAAAAAGAAACTAAAAGGATCGGTTGTTAAGGTTAGAACATTAACAGGCTCATTTTTGAAAGAGATGGACGTCCATCTTTCGACATAAATCGGCACTTGGACATCCATCTCTCAGAGACATCCAAATCGGTATAATCGAAACCTGATTTTGGATGTCTCTAGCGGAAGTCCATCGCAAGGACGTTCAAATTTGAGGTGGGGGTATCGGAGGCATGGTGAAGGTGGAACTTTGGTGTTCCTAAGACTTGAACGTCTTTAAGCCATAGTGGGAAAAAAGCAGAGAAGTCCAAGACTAAAACTTGGACGTTTTCACCCGGACCTGTTTTTATTACGAATAAGGCACAAAAAGGTACCCGAAATGACCAGATGACCACTGGAGGAAATTGGGGATGACTTCCTGTTACTCCCCTAGTGGTCACTAGCCCCCTCCCATCCTCAAAAAACATCATTAAAAATATTACATGCCAGCCTCTATGCCAGCTCAGATGTCATACTCAGGTCCATGTCAGCGCATGCATGTCCCTGGAGCAGTTTTAGTGGGTGCAGTGCACTTCAGACAGGTGGACCCAGGCCCATACCCCCCTACCTGTTACATTTGTGGAGGAAACAGTGAGCCCTCCAAAACCCACCAGAAATCTTCTGTACCCACATATAGGTGCTCCCCTTCACCCATAAGGGCAGTGGTAGTGGTGTACAGTTGGGGGTTATGGGTTTGTGGGGCTCAGCACACAAGATAAGGGAGCTATGTACCTGGAAGCATTTTATGAAGTCCACTGCAGTGCCCCCTAGGGTGCCTGATTGCTGTCGTGGCATGTCAGGGGGACCAGTGTACTACAAACAGAGGGTAGGGTTAAATGGTCATTTCTTTCAGTGGAGGAGGGTGAACAGTGGAGTGCCAGAGGAATCTGTATTGGGACTGGTGCTATTTAACATATTTATAAATGATATGGAAATCAGAACGACAAGTGAGGTGATTAAATTTGCAAATGATACAAAACTATTCAAGGTTGTTAAAGCACATGCGGACTGTGAAATATTGCAGGAAGACCTTAGGAAATTGGAAGACTGGACATCCAAATGACAGATGAAATTTAATGTGAACAAATGCAAGGTGAGGTGATGCACTTTGGAAAGAATAATCCGAATCGTAGTTATTTGATGCTGGGGTCCACCTTGGGGGTCAGCACTGAAGAAAAAGATCTAGGTATCGTTGTAGATAATACTCTGAAATCTTCTGGTCAGTGTGTGGCGGCGACCGAAAAAGCAAACAGGATTCTAGGAATTATTAGGAAAGGGATGGTGAATAAGACTGAAAATACTGTACTGCCTTTGTATCGCTCCATGGTGCGACTGCACCTTGAGTATTGTGTTCAGTTGTGGTCGCCATAGCTCAAGAAGGATATAGCAGAATTAGAAAAGGTTCAAAGAACAGCGACCTAAATGATAAAGGTGAAGGAACTCCTCTCGTATGAGGGAAGGCTAAAGAGGTTATGGCTCTTCAGCTTGGAAAAGAGACAACTGAGGGGGAGATTGAAGTCTACAAAATCCTGGTTGGTGTAGAACAAGTAGAAGTAAATCGATTTTTTTACTTGTTCCAAAAGTACAAAGACTAGGGGACACTCGGGGAAGTTACATGGAAATACTTTTACAACAAATAGGAGGAAATATTTCTTTACTCAACGAATAGTTAAGCTCTGGAACTCTTTTCCAGAAGATGTAGCAACAGCAGTTAGTGTATCTGGGTTTAAGAAAACAGTTTGGACAAGTTCCTGGAGGAAAAGTCCATAGTTTGATATTGAGACAGACATGGGTAAGCAACTGCTTGCCCCAGGATTGGTAGCATGGAATGTTGCTGCTAATTGGATTTCTGCCAGGTACTTGTGACCTGGCTTGGCCACTGTTTGGAAAACAGGATACTGGGCTAGATGGACCATTGGCCTGACCCAGTATGGCTACTCTTATGTTCTTATGTCCTTAAGTGCTTTGTATGCAGTGTATGTTAAGAGATTTAAATAGCTGTTTTTGTATTTCTGTGGAAGTAGCTTTACTAAAATATATTTTTTGGCACTGTTCACATGGACACTTAGCATAGGTATAGTCGATGATTGATAGATGGTCAAATTCACCACTTAGATGGCATTTTATAGTCTGAAGTAGTCAGCATGGTGTTTTAACGCACTTTGTTGTTTCTGAGACTTAGCCCTTCACCAGTATAATTATAGTTGCAGTTTTGGCTTTAAACAAGTTCTGTTTTTTGTTTTGGTTTGTTTTGGGGTTTTTTTTTTCTTAGCCTGGCAAGCCTCTTCTGTAATTCCTCATATTCTGCTCATATTTTAACAACTTTGAATAATTTTTATGTCATCTGCAAATTTGTTTCTCCCTTTTCCAGACCATTTATGTAAGTATTAAAAACATCACTGGTTCCAGTACAGATTCCTGGTGCACCCCAGTATTCACTTCTCTTCTTTGGGAAAACTGATCAGTTAGTCCAAGGTGCTGAAAAGACTCTGGAGAAATTGTTGAGACGTGCCCAGCATCTTCCAATACAGTTTCAGCAGGGAGAAAACATTTATCTCATGTTAGCAACATTGCTAATAACACAGATGCATTTAATGTCACCTATTGGATTGGTGTTAAGCTATCTGTGCTATTTGCCATGTGCTAAATGCTAGGTGCAGTCCACACCGAGTCCACTCCTATTTCCTGCCCATTCCCCACCCCATGCCAGCATAGCAACTGTTACTACAGCCATGTACTAACAGTTAGATTATACTAATTCATGTGCTAATTGCTTCGTGAACTTTCATAAAAGGGCACTCAGCTCTCTGCTATCTTTTAACCAGTTACCAGCCCATAGGATATTGCCTTCTCCCTCTGGAATCTTTCATGAGGGACTTTGTCATATGCCTTCTGAAAATACATGTAAACTGCATCAACCAGCTCACCCTTATCTACATGTATTTACACTTTAAAAAAATTCTATTTTGCTTTTGGTCCAGATCCAGTCCTGGTTCTTACTGAACAGGAAACCCAAATAGCAGGAGAAAACTGACTGGTCAAAACAACAAACAGAAAAAACTGATACCTTCATTTTACTTTCTTAGGTTTAAATTCTTCAAAACCAGTGATATTTGAAAGTACACAGATTCAACCTCAGATACAAGGAATGAGAGCAGTTCAAGAAAAGATACCTGAAGATACTACAAAGGAGGCATGTATACAGGTAAAACCATTTACAAAGGAAGACACTAGTACAATGCATTACAGAAAATTCTTTCCTGTTCAGTACATTTTCTGTGTAGATTATTATTAAGGATGTACATTCATTTGAAACAGCATGAGAAATTAAACAAGATTTCCTTTATTGTTTCATATCCTTTCAAACCCAAAAGACAGGAGTAAACCTCCAATTGTTAATTTCATTTCTCCAATGTTGATAGCTATCACACACCAGCTGCCTTGAACCTGTGATCTTCTGGTTGGAAGGCAGCTGCCTTCCAGAAGGAGTTTTCTGCCTTACATAAGTACATAAGCACTGCCACGCTGGGAAAGGACCAAAGGTCCATCAAGCCCAGCACTCTGTCTCCGACAGCGGCCAATCCAGGCCCCAAGAACCTGGCAAAAACCCAGAATTTAATAACGATCAATGGACATTTCCTTCAGGAATCTGTCCAGACCCCCTTTAAACTCAGCAGACTTGAGAGTCTGCTGTAGTCTGCCCATGTTTCTGTTAATTTTAAATCTTGCTTTTTGATTGGCTCTTTGCTTTCAGCAATCCTTATGTACCCTTTTGTGCTGGATGTACTTCTTGGAGGTACAATGGCATTAAGACTTACTTTGAACAGTCCTAGGTCTTGTCTTTTTCTGGTCTAGTATTCAAGTCTCAGGAGTTTATTAATTTTTTTTTATTTATGACATTTATACCCCACATTAGCCCAAAATAAACTCAAGTTCAATGTGGCTCACAAACAATAAAGTAAATAAAACATAATAATGCACAGAATATAACACAAATTACAATAAGTTAAAGAAGCAAATTAATACATGTGCAGTAAATAACCAGTGATTTAGACTATCTCAAGACAAACAAATAATTAAGGGTGAATAGGTGAGAGCATAATTAGGCAGGACTAGATGGGAAACAAGATTAAGAAAAAGATGTGGATAAAATTCAATTAGAGTTCTTTGTATTCAGAAAGGCCAGACTGAAGAAATGTGTTTTTAGAAGACTTCTAAAAGTTAGGTAGTCATCTGTAAACTTGATTGATTTAGGAAGAGAATTCCAATTTTTGGTACCTTGATAGGAGAAATTAGCAGAGTGAATTGTTTTATATATCACATTCTTACAGACAGGGAAATGTAAGACAAGATATTCTCTAGATGATGAAACAGCATTACGATGGGGTAATTCAGTAAGATTCTTCATATATGATAGGGCTTGACCAACAGAATTTGGTGAATGAAAACATATAATTTGAAAGATATTCTATCTCTTATTGGTAACCAATGTAGCTCATATAAAAGAGGAGTGGATTTGGCGAAGTGAGAAGATCTACATATAAGATGAGCAGCAGTATTTTGAGCTGTTCTGTAATTTTTTTGAGAAGACCACTTTTTTTTTTTTTTTAATCATTTATTTATAATTTTTTCATTTTACAAGGATCACTTGCAAAACAGTAAAACAGAGATGATTGTACATTAAAACAATATTAGAAGAAAACAATCTCAACAAGATAAATGGATTTTATACAATCTTTCTCTTTCTTAGACCACAAAATAAATAGGGAGAGTGAAACAAGACAAGGAGATCAATTTAAACAACAGCAAACAAAGAAAACGTGGTATTAACCCGATTATCCCCAGTTATTATTTATCTAAATCATTATTCCACATTGATCATCTGGTTGGTTTCTTCAAGACCATAATGGTGCATAGTCCATCAATTTCATTGGAAAGATACTTATTGTCCAATATTAGTGAAAGTAATACACTTAATTTCATTTTTTTTCCCTTTTAAAACCAGAAATTGTTTAACAATATAAACCCTTGAATCTCCAATCCAATTCCCGCTGATTAAAGTAATCCCAATTTCACAGAGCTCACTCCTTTTGAATTAATATATTAAGAGGAATCATTTCAGAGGAAAAACAACATTAGGAGTCATACCCGGAACTCTGGGAAAACAACAATCTCGATATTAATCATCTGTAACAATATTCATTTTGTTAAAATTTTTCTGGTCTTTTATCATTTTCAAATCTTAACCGTTTCCTACTTCAGTAGAACTTCATTTGATGTATATTCTCAAAGGATTCGATTAGATTATCCATGTGGCTCATTAACAAGACTATATCTGAAGCAAAGTCATTCTCTCCCACCGTCAGGTCCTGGAGCACCCTCCAGATGATATTCAATGCAACCTCCACGGGAGCCAAAAACTCCAAGCTGATAACTCTTAAGGGTTTAGGAGTAGCACCGCCGACACGGGTTCAGCTGTAAACGACTTCCGTTTCAGCATACACTCCTGACTCACTCCTCCACTCCTTTGGGCATGGTGGTTAAATGATTTTTGAGCGATGAAGTTGTTTCCAGGTCCAAGAGCATCGACGCTCCTTCGTCGGCGCTAATCAAAGGACTCATCAACCCAGTCATCTATGGGCAGCTCGTCACAAAGCGGTCCCACACTTGCTGCACAGGGGACAAAACGCTGGTCATCGGCGGCTGACCCCCCATTGTCCCCTTCCTCTGTTAAGGCAACTACAATGCAGAGAGGAAATTTCAAGTGAACAAAAACTGAACTTCAGAGGACAGCTGGGCCGTTAAGTGTACGAGCTTCAGGTCACCATCTTTCCCCTCTCCCTAATTTGGGACACTCTTTGTCTGGTTTCTCCTCAGAGGCCTGTCTGATATGGGTAACCCTTCAGCATAGCCCTCTGAGTCATTGAAACACGGAAGCCCCTCCACCACTTACAAGGTGGTGTTCCTTCGGAGGGGTTGAGAAGACCACTTTTAAGTCCAGTATAGATGGAATTGCAGTAGTCGAATTTGGTGAGGACAAGGGATTGAACAAAAGACAGATTTAGAGAAAAAATGGCCTGAATCTCTTTAGCTTCCAAAGTGAGTGAAAGACACTCGGGGTCAACTTAGAGACTTTGTTTTCAAGGCTGAGGAAATGATCTATTGTGACTCTAAGATTTTTATTGATGAATAGGTTTGGTTCTTAATACTAAAGTTACTAAGATTCTTAGGATGGTGAGGGTTAACTTAGTTTTATCCATTTTAAGTTTTACTTTGAAATTAGAAGCCCATGATTCCATAAGTTTTATCCATAGACTAATCATGTGAGTTATGTCAAGTAATTCCTTAGAGAATGGGATATAAATGGTGACATCATCAGCATATATGTATTTGGAAAGACCACGTTTTTCTAAAAGAAGACCAAGAGGTATCATCATAATGTTAAACAAGATGGGGAAAAGAGGGGAAATTTGAGGGACCCCACAGCCAGGAGACCAAGTGGAAGAAAATACACCTGATTGTTTGACTTGATATGACCTAGATCTTTAGAAGCCAGAAAACCATTTCAGGACAACTCCACAGATTCCATAATAGTCAAGAATATTTAAAAGAATATTATGATCAACAGTATCAGAGGCACTGGATAGATCAAATTGAAGTATCAGTATTTTGTTGCCAAAACTTAATTCTCTCCTAAAGTTGTAAAAGATCATCATTGAACCAAGGAGATAATCTTTCTCCGAGGACAAGCAGGCTGCTTGTTCTCACTGATGGGTGACGTCCACGGCAGCCCCTCCAATCGGAATCTTCACTAGCAAAGTCCTTTGCTAGTCCTCGCGCGCCCGCGCGCACCGCGCATGCGTGGCCGTCTTCCCGCCCGAAACCGGCTCGAGCCGGCCAGTCTTCTTTTGTCCACACTCGGTACGGTCGTGTTTTCGCCGTGTCGAGCCCCGGAAAGTCGACCTCGCGCGTCCTTTTCTTTGGCGTGTTATTTTTTTTCTTCGGAAAATCCTTAAAACTGTCGGGAAGTACTCCGGAAGCCCCCCGGGCTTCGTTTGCCCCTTCCCGTATTTTTCAGTCTTTGCCCCGGTAAGTTTTCTTTCGTCGTCGGGGTAGGCCTCTTTTCGGCCTCGGTCGACATTTTCTCCCTAAAACTTTTTGGTGCTCAAATTCGTCATTTCGGATTTTGATTTCGCCGGCGTGATTTTTCCGCCCATGACATCGAAGCCTTCCAGCGGCTTCAAGAAGTGCACCCAGTGCGCCCGGATCATCTCGCTCACTGACAGACACGCGTCGTGTCTTCGGTGTCTGGGGGCCGAGCACCTCCCTCAGGCCTGTAGTCTGTGTTCCCTTTTGCAAAAGCGGACTCAGGTAGTGAGATTGGCCCAGTGGAACGTTTTGTTCTCGGGCTCTTCGTCGGCATCGGCACCGAGGGTATCGAGTGCATCGACGTCGTCGGCGTCCAGAGCTTCATCCTCGGCCGCCAGTGCATCGAGTGCATCGAGGCATCGGCCCTCTGCATCGGCGCCGGGACATCGGATAGCTGCATCGACGTCGGTGGTACCGGGACCCCGTCTGCTGATGTCGTCGGACGGTGGTGCATCGTCGGGAGTGCAGGTGAGGGCTGTCCATTCCCCTGCTGGTGGCGGTGAGCCTTCGGGTGGGTCTCTTCCTACCCTGAGGGCTCCTGCGGTACAGCCCCCCCCGAGACCGACCTCCTTCGGCCTCGGCCCCGAGGAAGCGACGGCTGGATTCTACGTCCTCCTCGTCGGTGCCGGGGAGCTCCGGTGACATGCTTCGGAAGAAGTCGAAGAAGCATCGACACCGGTCTCCTCCCCGCGTCGGCACCGAGAGCTCTGGGTCGCCGAGGGAGTCGGCACCCAGCAGGCATCGGCACCGAGAGGACCGCTCACCCTCTGTTCAGGAGGTGTCGATGCGCTCCACTCTGGACAGCCCGGAACAGCCTCCTCGCCCGGAACAGGTTCTGACGTCGACGCCTGCATCGACCTCTCTGCCTTTCTCTGCAGCCGCTCTGAATGAGAGCCTCCGGGCCGTTCTCCCAGAGATTCTGGGAGAGCTGTTGCGCCCTACCCCTCCGGTACCGGCGGTGCTTGCGCCTCCGGTACCGTCGAGCGAGGCGCCGGCTGGCCCATCGCCCGGGGTGAGGTCCCCGACGTCGGTACCGCGTGCGGTGCCGACTGCGGCCACCTCCCAGGAGGGCTCCCCGACTACGTCGGCGGAGGGAGCTTCGCCGATGCGGGCGAGGGAGTCTACCTCTCGGCGCCCCCATCGTGGACGTGGCTCCACGGAGTCGAGCCGGGCGAGGTTGCAGACACAGGTTCGTGAACTTGTGTCTGACACCGAGGGTGAGGCCTCGTGGGAGGAAGAGGAAGACCCCAGATATTTCTCTGACGAGGAGTCTGAGGGTCTTCCTTCTGATCCCACTCCCTCTCCTGAAAGACAGCTTTCTCCTCCTGAGAGTCTGTCTTTCGCTTCCTTTGTCCGGGAGATGTCTACGGCCATCCCCTTCCCGGTGGTTGTGGAGGACGAGCCCAGGGCTGAAATGTTTGAGCTCCTGGACTATCCTTCTCCACCTAAGGAAGCGTCCACTGTTCCCTTGCACCATGTCCTAAAAAAGACATTGCTTGCGAACTGGACAAAACCCTTAACTAATCCCCACATCCCCAAGAAAATTGAGTCCCAGTACCGCATCCATGGGGACCCAGAGCTGATGCGCACTCAGTTGCCTCACGACTCTGGAGTTGTGGATTTGGCCCTAAAGAAGGCTAAGAGTTCTAGGGAGCATGCTTCGGCGCCCCCGGGCAAAGACCCCAGGACCTTAGACTCCTTTGGGAGGAAGGCCTACCATTCTTCTATGCTCGTGGCCAAAATCCAGTCTTACCAGCTCTACATGAGCATACACATGCGGAACAATGTGCGGCAGTTGGCGGGCTTGGTTGATGCTCTTCCCCCTGAGCAAGCTAAGCCTTTTCAGGAGGTGGTCAGGCAGCTGAAGGCGTGCAGAAAATTCCTGGCCAGAGGGGTGTATGACACCTTTGATGTTGCGTCCAGGGCCGCTGCTCAAGGTGTGGTGATGCGCAGGCTCTCATGGCTGCGTGCCGCCGACCTGGAGAATAGACTCCAGCAGCGGATTGCGGACTCGCCTTGCCGTGCGGACAACATTTTTGGAGAGAAAGTCGAACAGGTGGTAGAGCATCTCCACCAGCGGGACACCGCATTCGACAAGTTCTCCCGCCGGCAGCCTTCAGCATCTACCTCTACAGGTAGAAGGTTTTTCGGGGGAAGGAAGACTGTTCCCTACTCTTCTGGCAAGCGTAGGTACAATCCTCCTTCTCGACAGCCTGCGGCCCAGGCTAAGCCCCAGCGCGCTCGCTCTCGTCAGCAGCGTGCACCTCAGCAAGGCCCCTCGGCTCCCCAGCAAAAGCAAGGGGCGAGTTTTTGACTGGCTCCAGCAGAGCATAGCCGAAGTCCAAGTGTCAGTGCCGGGCGACCTGCCAGTCGGAGGGAGGTTGAAAGCTTTTCACCAAAGGTGGCCTCTCATAACCTCCGATCAGTGGGTTCTCCAAATAGTCCGGCAAGGATACACCCTCAATTTGGCCTCAAAACCTCCAAATTGTCCACCGGGAGCTCAGTCTTACAGCTTCCAGCACAAGCAGGTACTTGCAAAGGAACTCTCCGCCCTTCTCAGCGCCAATGCGGTCGAGCCCGTGCCATCCGGGCAAGAAGGGCTGGGATTCTATTCCAGGTACTTCCTTGTGGAAAAGAAAACAGGGGGGATGCGTCCCATCCTAGACCTAAGGGCCCTGAACAAATATCTCGTAAAAGAAAAGTTCAGGATGCTTTCCCTGGGCACCCTTCTTCCCATGATTCAGGAAAAAGATTGGCTATGCTCTCTGGACTTGAAGGATGCCTATACGCACATCCCGATACTGCCAGCTCACAGACAGTATCTGAGATTTCAGCTGGGCACACGTCACTTCCAGTACTGTGTGCTACCCTTTGGGCTCGCCTCTGCGCCCAGGGTGTTCACAAAGTGCTTGGCTGTGGTAGCAGCGGCACTTCGCAGGCTGGGGGTGCACGTGTTCCCATACCTCGACGATTGGCTGGTGAAGAACACATCCGAGGCAGGAGCCCTGCAGTCCATGCAGATGACTATTCGCCTCCTGGAGCTACTGGGGTTTGTGATAAATTATCCAAAGTCCCACCTTCTCCCAGTGCAGAAACTCGAATTCATAGGAGCTCTGCTGGATTCTCGGACGGCTCGCACCTATCTCCCAGAGACGAGAGCCAACAACTTGTTGTCCCTCGTCTCGCGGGTGTGAGCGTCCCAGCAGATCACAGCTCGGCAGATGTTGAGATTGCTAGGCCACATGGCCTCCACAGTTCATGTGACTCCCATGGCCCGTCTGCACATGAGATCCGCTCAATGGACCCTGGCCTCTCAGTGGTATCAGGCTGCTGGGGGTCTAGAAGACGTGATCCACCTGTCCACGAGTTTTCTCAAATCCCTGCATTGGTGGACAATGTGGTCCAATTTGACTCTGGGACGTCCTTTCCAAATTCCTCAGCCACAAAAAGTGCTGACCACGGATGCGTCTCTCCTGGGATGGGGAGCTCATGTTGATGGGCTTCACACCCAAGGAAGCTGGTCCCTCCAGGAACGCGATCTGCAGATCAATCTTCTGGAGTTGCGAGCGATCTGGAACGCTCTGAAGGCTTTCAGAGATCGGCTGTCCCACAAAATTATCCAAATTCAGACAGACAACCAGGTTGCCATGTACTATGTCAACAAGCAGGGGGGGCACCGGATCTCGCCCCCTGTGTCAGGAAGCCGTCAGCATGTGGCTCTGGGCTCGCCATCACGGCATGGTGCTCCAAGCCACATATCTGGCAGGCGTAAACAACAGTCTGGCCGACAGGCTGAGCAGGATTATGCAACCTCACGAGTGGTCGCTCAATTCTTGTGTAGTGCGGCAGATCTTCCAGGTGTGGGGCACCCCCTTGGTGGATCTCTTCGCATCTCGAGCCAACCACAAAGTCCCTCAGTTCTGTTCCAGGCTTCAGGCCCACGGCAGACTGGCATCGGATGCCTTCCTCTTGGATTGGGGGGAGGGCCTGCTGTATGCTTATCCTCCCATACCTCTGGTGGGGAAGACTTTGTTGAAACTCAAGCAAGACCGAGGCACCATGATTCTGATTGCTCCGTTTTGGCCGCGTCAGATCTGGTTCCCTCTTCTTCTGGAGTTGTCCTCCGAAGAACCGTGGAGATTGGAGTGTTTTCCGACCCTCATCACACAGGACGAAGGGGCGCTTCTGCATCCCAACCTCCGGTCCCTGGCTCTCACGGCCTGGATGTTGAGAGCGTAGACTTTGCCTCTTTGGGTCTGTCAGAGGGTGTCTCCCGCGTCTTGCTTGCTTCCAGGAAAGATTCCACTAAGAGGAGTTACTTCTTTCTATGGAGGAGGTTTGCCGTCTGGTGTGACAGCAAGGCCCTAGATCCTCGCTCTTGTCCTACACAGACCCTGCTTGAATACCTTCTGCACTTGTCTGAGTCTGGTCTCAAGACCAACTCTGTAAGGGTTCACCTTAGTGCAATCAGTGCATACCATTACCGTGTGGAGGGTAAGCCGATCTCAGGACAGCCTTTAGTTGTTCGCTTCATGAGAGGTTTGCTTTTGTCAAAGCCCCCTGTCAAGCCTCCTACAGTGTCATGGGATCTCAATGTCGTTCTCACCCAGCTGATGAAACCTCCTTTTGAGCCACTGAACTCCTGCCATCTGAAGTACTTGACCTGGAAGGTCATTTTCTTGGTGGCAGTTACTTCAGCTCGTAGAGTCAGTGAGCTTCAGGCCCTGGTAGCCCAGGCCCCTTACACCAAATTTCATCATAACAGAGTAGTCCTCCGCACTCACCCTAAGTTCTTGCCAAAGGTTGTGTCGGAGTTCCATCTGAACCAGTCAATTGTCTTGCCAACATTCTTTCCCCGTCCTCATTCCTGCCCTGCTGAACGTCAGCTGCACACATTGGACTGCAAGAGAGCATTGGCCTTCTATCTGGAGCGGACGCAGCCCAACAGACAGTCCGCCCAATTGTTTGTTTCTTTTGATCCCAATAGGAGGGGAGTGGCTGTGGGGAAACGCACCATATCCAATTGGCTAGCAGATTGCATTTCCTTCACTTACGCCCAGGCGGGGCTGGCTCTTGAGGGTCATGTCACGGCTGATAATGTTAGAGCCATGGCTGCGTCGGTGGCCCACTTGAAGTCAGCCTCCATTGAAGAAATTTGCAAAGCTGCGACGTGGTCATCTGTCCACACATTCACATCTCATTACTGCCTGCAGCAGGATACCCGATGCGACAGTCGGTTCGGGCAGTCAGTTCTTCAGAACCTGTTTGGGCTTTAGGATCCAACTCCACCCCCCGAGGGCCCTGTTTGTTCTGTTCCAGGCTGCCCTCTCAGTTAGTTGGTAAATTTTTTAGGTCAATCTCAGTTATGTCCTCGCCGTTGCGAGGCCCAATTGACCATGGTTGTTGTTTTGAGTGAGCCTGGGGCTAGGGATACCCCATCAGTGAGAACAAGCAGCCTGCTTGTCCTCGGAGGAAAGCGAATGCTACATACCTGTAGAAGGTATTCTCCGAGGACAGCAGGCTGATTGTTCTCACAAACCCGCCCGCCTCCCCTTTGGAGTTGTGTCTTCCCTTGTATTGTCTTGCTACATACTGGACTGGCCGGCTCGAGCCGGTTTCGGGCGGGAAGACGGCCGCGCATGCGCGGTGCGCGCGGGTGCGCGAGGACTAGCAAAGGACTTTGCTAGTGAAGATTCCGATTGGAGGGGCTGCCGTGGACGTCACCCATCAGTGAGAACAATCAGCCTGCTGTCCTCGGAGAATACCTTCTACAGGTATGTAGCATTCGCTTTTCGGATGAGATTTGACAGTCACAGGTGCAATAACATCATGGACTGCTTTACAAGTATTATTCCATTGTTGAATGAAATTCAGGAAGGGGTTTGAGGTAAGTAATGCACTGAATGACTCATTGGACCAGAATTTTAAAAGGTCAATTTTACGTCTAGTTTTAAAGGAATGTAACAAATTTCGGGATTTGGAATGACAATTTTCTTCCAGTGCAATTTAGAAAAGAGGCTACTGTGATCTGACCAAGGTATTAAGGTCCAGTGAAAATCTGAAATGAAAAAAGTAGTTGGGTCTGTAAATTTAGTTGCTAATATATCTAATTGATGACCTTTAACATGAGAGGACATTCCGTTGAAAAGTGAGAATTGCCAAACATTAAGGAATTCTAGGAAATTCTTGGTGTATTGGTTGGTAATGTTTTCAAGATGTAAATTAGCATCTCCAACCATAATGATATTATTATTATTATTATTATTATTATTAAAGAAACTCTATCACTCAACAGGGAAAATCAAACTAAATGAATAGACATTCCACCACTCTAAGAAGTTTGAAGGAATATGTAAAAAAGTTAGTTTGCGGGTGTCTCCTGGTGTTTCCTTAAAGATACCAACTCGGGAATCTATAATACTTAATTACTAAAATTGGAACCTCACAGCTCCACATAGGGAAATACAAATGTATTAGAACCAACCCTGTCGTTTCAGGAGTCCATTACTATCATTGGTTCCAGTCGGGAGGAAAAGAGAAAAAAAACATCAAACGTAAAAACTCATTATACATGAGAAAAACGCATGAATTGAAAAAACTCTTTTCCTACTGAATTATCACCTAATGAAAAGACACCAAACATCAAACTGCGAAAGACTGGGTCTAACTCAAAAGACTACTAATGACTATACGGATAACCCCTTCTATGCAATCCTACAATAGTCAACCCTCGCTTATCTTCCCCAGACCTCCTAGACCAAGGTAAAGAATCAAAACAGTACTTAGCTACAAAATATGGAGGATCTCGAGGTTATCACGCTGGTAACTACTGACATAGGTCAAGGGGACCGGCAGTCCTTCGTTATTCGACTTCTTAGCCACAGCTTGTAAAATGATGATTTCCACCCTTCAACAAGTGTGCCTTGAGATACTTCGATTATTTTTATGGAATAAAAAAGACTTTGTAACTTGAACATTGTCGTGGTGTCTTCCACTGTTTGAGTTTGATTTTCATCTGCTTATGGAAGTCTTTTTCCTTCTTTTTGATTTTAATTTTTTTTCAGTGTCACTAAGTTTCAGCTTGTTTGCCCCAGATTTTATAGCTATCATGCTCAAGCCAGTCTTGAATCTGTGACCCAAAGGGTATGAGACAGCTGCCTTCCAGGAGGAGCTATTCCAGTTCTTGAGAGTCAGTTATAGCTATCCTGTGCCTAGCTGTATTGTATATTTCTGCTTCAGTGTTGTTCTTGGTCTGTAGTGCTCTAAAAAAAATTTTTTTTAACCCAAAAAAAGAAAACAAAAGAGCCTGCAAACAATGCAGGAAACTAAACAAAATCCCCCCGATATTCATTGTTATTTAACTAGCCAGGAATGGCTCCTGGCCAGTTACATAGAGGGGCATAATCGAAAGGGGCACCCAAGTTTTCCTTAGGACGTCCTCACAGGACGTCCCAGCGAAGGGGCGGGGAAACCCGTATTATCAAAGCAAGATGGGCGTCCATCTTTCGTTTCGATAATAAGGTCGGGCACGCCCGAATCGCAAAATTTAGCTCAACCTTAGAGATGGTCGTCCCCGATTTTCGGCGATAATGGAAACCGTGGACGCCCATCTCAGAAACAACCAAATGCAAGCCCTTTGGTCATGGGAGGAGCCAGCATTCGTAGTGCACTGGTCCCCCTGACATGCCAAGATACCAACCGGGCATCCTAGGGGGCACTGCAGTGGACTTCAGAAATTGCTCCCAGGTGTATAGCTCCTTTTCCTTGGGTGCTGAGCCCCCCAAAATCCACTCCCCACAACTGTACAACACTACCATAGCTCTAAGGAGTGAAGGGGGGCACCTACATGTGGGTACAGTGGGTTTGTGGTGGGTTTTGAAGAGCTCACATTTACCACCACAAGTATAACAGGTAGGGGGTATGGGCCTGGGTCCGCCTGCCTGAAGTGCACTGCACCCACTAAAACTGCTCCAGGGACCTGCATACTGCTGTCAGGGAGCTGGGTATGACATTTGAGGCTGGCAAAAAATAATTTTAAAAGGGTTTTTTTGAGGGTGGGAGGGGGTTAGTGACCACTGGGGGAGTAAGGGGAGGTCATCCCCGATTCCCTCCGGTGGTCATCTGGTCAGTTCGGGCACCTTTTTGAAACTTGGTCGCAAGAAAAAATGGACCAAGTAAAGTCGGCCAAGTGCTCGTCAGGGACGCCCTTCTTTTTTCCATTATCGGCAGAGGACGCCCATGTGTTAAGCACACCCCAGTTCCGCCTTTGCTATGCTTTCTACACGCCCCGGGAACTTTGGTTGTCCCCGCGATGGAAAGCAGTTGAGGACGCCCAAAATCAGCTTTCGATTATGCCGATTTGGGTGACCCTGAGAGAAGGACGCCCTTCTCCCGATTTGTTACCAGGAGCATACTGGGCTAGTGAGATTCCCAAAGGGATCCCAGCAAGAAGCATATAGGAGTAGGCTCAATCCTCTCATTGGTTTCTGGACCAACAACTAGCAAACAGAATTTTTCTCTGATAGGAAACACTGCAGATAGAATTGTTTGCCATATTGGTAACAAGGTTCAGGTATTCTGCTCAAGAGGCTTGAGTGGAGGAGTAGCCAGATGGTTAGTGCAGTGGCCTGAGAACCAGGGGAACCAGGTTCAGTTCCCACTTCTGCTACTTGTGACTCTGGGCAAGTCACTTAACCCTCCATAACCCCAGGTACAAAATAAGTACCTGTATATAATATGTAAATTGCTTTGAGTGTAGATGCAGAAAGGCAATATATAATGTAATCTTCCTGATCCCTTGCCTCTTGGGAGGGGAACACACTTCAGCCCTCAGAGATAAACTCCTTGGCTGTAATAAGAGAGACAGTCAGACTTAGTTTAGGCGCAACCAACTAAAATCTTTATTGGTATTTCTCTAAGTCATTACAAACGTGATTGTTTCCTCTGGAGCAGTTTGTCACCCAGAAAGCCAGATGCTCAGACTGAATAGCAAAATCTGCTCAGTAAAGCTTTCTCATTCTGCACTTACATAATTTTATAAGTTTCATTTCTTCTAAATTATGTGATTTTCTTCTATTTTAACTTATTGTTCATATAAGGATTTTCCTGTTTTCTTTCATTATACATATATGGTTATATTCTGTTACTCTTTCTTATTATACAAAAATGGCCATTTCCCTTATTCTACCATCCTCTCTTACTTCTGTTCACATGCACACCTCATGCTAATTGGCTAATCCCTTATGTGTAAAGCGTGATCCCACCATGTAACAACAAACAAAGAAGTTGAATAAAACACCTGGCTTCTCTTTTCCCTAAACATCTCCTTTCTTTGGAGGGTCCTCAGTCTTACTCACCATCAAGGTTATATCAATTTTTTGTCTGCCATATATTTATTTATTTGTTACATAATATCCCACATTTTCCCACCTATTTGCAGGCTCAATGTGGCTTACATCCTATATGGACCGCATAGCTTCAGTTCCTCATGTGTTTCTCCTTGTCATGTGATTTACCAGAAGTGCATAACTGCTATTTACTGGAAAATAAAGCTTATGCAGTCAATGTATAAGCAGTAGGGAGAAACAAAACTTATTCTCATGACAGCTGATCTGAGTGTTGCAAACCAAGCTTGCAGACCAAGCAGAAGAAGGAATATACAATATCAAATCCCTTTCTCTTCTGCACACTCAGACAGATGTGGTTCCCCTTTCTCTTTGACTGTAAGAGATCAAATTCAAAGGAGGCTCTTCCAACCCAGGTATCAAAGCACCTTGCTTTATTCAAATGTCCAGGGAGATATGGTGTGGACGTTGAGAGAACATTAGTTTCGTCTGCTCCAACATTGTTTCTCAATGTTGTTTGCATCCAGTAAACCATCAACAAGAATATCTTACACTTTCAAGTGAAAGTGATATATCCACTGGTGCACAAAGAAGGGCCTGTCCTATTCTAAGGTTACTAAATAATCTTTCACATCTGTCTGAATCTGACTCAAAAACAAATTCAGACAGAATTCATCTTAATGCAGAAGCACTGAGCATGATCAAGAGGAGAGAAAAACATTTCCTTCTCCTCATCTAATAACTAGGTTCATAAAAGGCTTGCTGTACCTTAGGCCTCCTATAAAGCCAACTGTCCTGTCCTTGATGAGACCATTTTTTAATCCCATAAATACCTGTAAGTATTTATCTTGAAAGTAGTATTCCTTATTAGTCACCTCTGCCAGAACAGTCAACAAGCTTATACACTTGTACACAAAGGGGTCAATATTCAGAGTGATTTAATCAACCAGAAACGACTCCTGGCCAGTTAAATTGCTTGTTTGATGATATCTGCTGATATTTAGCTGTACTTAACCGGTTAGTGCTGCTAAACTCAAAGCCAACTATTTTGTGGGTGGTCCAGAGGTGGAGTCAGCGTCAGCACTTACACAGTTAAGTCAAAATTCAGCACTTAACCGCCTAAGTTTAGCGGTTAAACGCCTCCCTGCCAGTTGCCCGTTTTATGCAGGTTTTCTTAAAGAGAATATGGATAGGGGATTTCAAGACAATCCTTTGCTTGGGTGTTCCATATGTGTGACCAGTTCATCTTACTTGTTCATGGAGACAGCAAAATTGCTTACATTTGACTTGAACTGTCTGTGAGGGATAATTTTATAAATTACATATGGAAAAGGGCTCTTGTAAAATTACATGGCTATATATGTGTGCTTAATTATGTGCACTGGAAAAATGATGCATAGAGGTTTGAGGGGTGCAAGGTTGTAGTTTGAGTGGAGCAGAGGCAGAGTTGCAGTGTACAAGCATATTTTATAAAATACATGGGTACATGCTTATATACACATTTACATCTTCTTAAGAGCAGGTATAAAATGTGCATGCAAATTTGTGTGCTATTAGGGCTTATTTTAGATATATATATGGTTTTTTTTTTTATTCCTTTGATATAAGCACCCTCTTATAAAATTACCCCCAGGGATGTCAAGATAAATAAGTCATCTTCCCTTGGAGTTTTCTTATAGGCTCTGATATAACATTGGGGGTGGGGGCTTGCAGCAGGCAGCTGTGTGGTACCAGCTGCATATGAGCAGAATGGCCTCTAGGCTCCATCCTTGGTGCTGCTGGATATCAACCACCTTGGAGACTGATTTATCCCATTGTCCTCAGAGCATACTAAGTACAGGTAAGCAATTCAGATTTTCAAAGCCACTTACATGGTAAAACCTAGTTTACTTAGTAAAATTCTCTTGTTGGAAAAGTACGCACCTCGGAACAGCTGAAATGGATGGGCAGGGTTCACAGCATGCATACTTTTAGCTACATTAAAAGGAGTAATTCTTTAAAGTGTGTTTGGACTGGGGGAGGAAATAGCACATATACATGGTATTTTCCAAGTTCGCAAACTGTTTCCCCCTTTTACACACCTGCACAAAAGAGCAGATGTAAACCATACAGGCATTTTTAATGTGAACAATATATTTAATTTTTTAGTCCTGTATATCGCAGCTGTCAAAAAAAGCAACGGGAATATTAGGGATTATTCAAAATGAATGGAGAATAAGACTGAGAAAATCATCTTGCCTTTGTATAGGTCTTGAGTACTGTGTGCAGTTTCTGGTCTCCCCATCTTAAAAAGAATATAGCAGAACTAGAAAAGGTTCAGAGAAGGGCAGCAAAAATGATAAAGGGGATGGAACACCTCCCTAATGAAGAGAGGCTAAACAGGTTGGGGCTCTTCAGCTTGTAAAAGAGACAATTGAAAGAGAATATGATAAAAGTTCATAAAATTATGCAGGGTTAAATAGGAAATGATTGCTTAACCTTTCAAAAGAACATTAAAACAAGACAACACTTCATAAAGATAACAACCAGCACGCTGAAAACAAATTATAGGAAGTACTTTTGTCATATAAAGAGCAATTCTATAACAGGGTGTCTACAATTAGGTGCATGGAGAGCACGTAGTAGGAGCCTATTCAATAAAGGAAAGTAGACACCTACATACCTAAACTGGGCATATAAGTGCATAAGTGCCTAGAGCTGGTATATTAGCTCCTAAGTGCTGCATAAACTCGCATAACTTACAGCATTCTGTAAGCTACATGTATAAGTTGCGTTCCACCCAAGCTCCACCCATCTGTACACCCCCCCCTTTCAATATGTGCCATAAGCTAAGTGTGTATTTATAGAATAGCGCTTAGGTGGAATTGTGGCAGTTACGCACTTATGTTCACACATATGTACATTTATGCTATTATTATTAACATTTACGTGCATAATAGGCACATAAATGTTAGCACCTATGCTATAGAATTGCCCCCATAGTGCACAATTAACCTATGGAACTGGTTGCCATAGGATTTGGTCATGGAGACTAAAAATTCAAAAGAAGGTTAGACAAAGTAGTGGAGAAAAAGTCCATAACAAATTATTAGCCAGGTAGAACTGGGAAAGCTATTGGTTGTTGCTTAAAGAGAGCCTATGAGAAATTCTACTTTTTAGAATCTTCAGGTACTGGTGACTCAGACTGCCCATTGTCAGAGACAGGATGATGGGCTTGATGGACCTTGATCTGATTTAAGATGGCTTGTCTTATTCTAGTGTTTGAAAATCCCCTTTGTTAGTGTGAATCATTCCTCCAGTGTGCACCAAATTCCACAAAACAGAAACCCAGGAAAACCAATCATGTATTAGAAAACTTACAAAGAAAATATCTAGACTGAAAGAGAGGATTCTCAAACACTTAGTACACAAATACCACCACTGCATATCAAACACCACCATATCACCATTACAACTTGTAATGTTGAGCAACATCATGCAACTTGAATATTCGAGCAACATCATGCTTAGCTCATTTTGCATTGATCTGATGAAGAGAGGATAGTTCTTGAAAGCTGGTTACAAATATTAAAAATAGTCCCTTAAAAGTATATCATCCACAATTTATTTGTTAACCTTTATTTCTCTGCATCTAAGTAGACCAATCTGCCAACCACCCTAACTTTCATTGATGCGTTAGACATTTATATTTGGTCCAGTGATTTCCCAAGTCTCTCTTAAGACATTAGTTCAAAGCTATGCCATTACATATACCTGCCAGATCATTCAATACTTTATTTCTACTACAGTATAACTGAAGCAGCATGGTTGTTAAGTTTAATATTTGATTCTAATGAATCAATAATCTGTCTTCTTTTCTCTCTACCACAGGACTTAATATCATTTTCTGATGAAAACCCATCTTCTCCTTCAGGGAAGATGAAAGCTAGATCAGAGTCCTGCCTACAAACTTCATTTTGGAATACTACTTTGGTGCCACCAACAACCAGTGAGTGCTACAATATCAATATAGTAATAGTTTATAGGAGTTACTTTATAAGCAACTTGAGTTTGTCGAACAGTGTTTTACGTGTGTAAGTAGGAACTTACTTTTATGCAGTATGGGGGTAATTTTATAAAAGGGAGCCTTTGACACTCATTTTCAAAGCATATGGACGTCTCAAAATGGGCAAAAAAGTCCATCTGCCGAAAACATCCAAATCTTGATTTTTGAAAGGTAGAATTTGGTCGTTTTACACCGTAATTCATCCATGTAGCAAGGGGGCATGTTGGTGGTGTGTTTTGGGTGGTACTAGGGCAGGTCCAAATTAGGACTTTTTTCAGTGATAATGGAATTGGAAGAGATGTTCAAGACCAAAAAGAAGGATGTTTTTATCTAGACCTGTTTCAGTTACGTCCAGTGTACAAAAAGGTCCCTGACAGAGCAGCTGACCACTGGAGGGATGAAGGCATGACCCCTCCTTAATCTGCTAGAGGTTGCTGGTTGACTCCCACCCCCATAAGAAGTGGTAGTGGATGACAGGCTCTATGACAGCTTCAGGTATTATGACCATTCCTAATAGAGCATCAAGCAAGTTTAAGGAGAGGCCTAGTGATCAGTGGACTTTGAACAATGGGACCCAGGTGTAACTCTAATTTTAACTCTTTTATTTCTTTACATATATGTGAGCCCTCCTGGAACATAGAAATAACTACTGTACCTGAATTTATAACCTTACCTCCCCCCTTCAGTTTGCACCAACTTAAAATTCTAAGCATTTAAAAACAGTACAGACCACAGGCTGTCACTCCATAAGGAATTTTTATGACTTCCTGGAATCAATCTCTCTCTCTCTCTCTCTCTCTCTCTCTCTCTCTCTCTCTCTCTTTCTCTCTCTCTCTCTCTCTCTCTCTCTCTCTCGTGTCTTTTGGATTTTATTCCACCTAGTTAAAATTCAGTGGCCATTTGGGCTGCAATTACTAAACATATATACTTACCTTCTGGGATTTGGCTCATGCCAGTTCCCATGTTAATACTTGCTCTTATTGCCGAAGAGCCCTGGGATATGTCCATATATGCCTCCCCTGGACTTCTTGTCTCAGGACACCCAGTCTCTTTCCTAGAGACTTTAACCTGTGCACAATTATTTACCCTGAAACTGCAGCCAGACACTTAAAGAGACAGGTAGAACGAGTTCTGACTGTTAGAGGAGATATATATATATATATATTATAACTGAGGTCCTCCTACCTCCTTTTGTTGGCGCCAGGGAAAGGTCTGTCCTGTGTGGCTTGTAAGGAGTTAAAACTGCCCAGTGCATTCTCCACCACTATTGTAGAACTGTAAATAAAAAACACTAGCCTGTGCTCAATTCAACAATTGTTTATTAATATATGAGAACATATAAGCCTTAATGACAGACAAGGTATGTTCTGAATTCTGGAAAGAGGCCATCTCCTTATATAGGGAATTTGGCATCTTGAACACAAATGGATCAAAGGAATACATAAAAGAAAGATTCATTATTACAAGAGCATATTAATGACTATATACACACATAATTTATAGCCTCTGTGATAGACTCCACTCCTTGACCATCAGATTATACATTATATATTGGAATCATAAAGTAAAGATACAAATTCCTAAAGGTTCCTAGGCCACTTAACACTTTAGTCACTGTTTGGTCCTTTACTAAGCCGCGTAAGCGTAACCAAAATGGAGTTACAGCCCGACTACCGCGTGGCTCTTGCAGTAATTTCATTTTTGGCGCGTGTCTGAAAAATATATATTTTTTTTTAATTCTTTATTTATTCTTTTACATTTTATTTCACAATACAAATGTAAATGGAAATGTTCAGAAAATCACAGAAAAAGAAAATAAACTTTTTAAAGGAAATAAGGTTCTCTATAAACTTTGTCCACAATTTGATGATCCAAGTACTAGGAAAAAATAGAAATATAATTAATCTATCAAAGAAACTTGAGAGCAGTTTATCCCGCTAGCCCACTTATAGCATTTCTCACTGGGTTAACCATTCAAGGTTTAACAGCGCTTTCCTGCAATTCAATAAATTGTTGCAATTTTACAGGGTCAAAGAATACATAATTATTAGCATTTAGGGATATCAAACATCTACAAGGAAATTTTAGTTGAAAGACAGCTCCTAAGTTGAGAGCTCTTGTCTTATAAGACAGGAACTCTCTCCTTCTCTTTTGAGTATCCCTCGCGAGATCAGGAAAAATTTGTATCCTTGAACCCATAAAATTTGCGTTTGCATGACGAAAATAAGTCTTGAAAATGTTGTTACGATCTATCTCCAAAGCAAAGGTAGCAATTAAGGTAGTTCTTTCAGTCACAGTTTCCAGGGATGACTCCAAAAAACCAGTCAAATCAAAGTCCGGTTGAGCCTGAGACTGTCCATCAATCACTTTTTTTTGTCCTGTAATGTACTGGGCTCTAGCAATAGGGGGAAACCCCTCTGCTGGTATTCCCAGAACTTCTCCAAAATATTTGCGCAACATATCTAAGGCAGGGATTAGTGGAGACTTAGGGAAATTAATAAGTCTCAAGTTGTTCCTGCGACTTTGATTTTCAAGAAATTCTATTTTGCGATATTGAACCTCTTTCTCCTGATCAATGTGGCTGAAACGTTTGCAATTTATTGACCTCAGCTTCGAGAGTTGCCACCCTTTTTTATATTATCTTGGACATTTCCATAAGTTTCTTGATAATTTTGTTTCAAGACAGTTACTTCTCCCCGAAGGGAGTTTAAATTAATTTGTAAAGCTGTGTTAATACCTTGGATGGCGTCCAGAGCGTCTCCAACGTAATCACAGCCGGTCTTCCAACACCACGGGTTTCCACAGGGGCAGCTGCACGATCCATAGAAGAAATATTATCCTTCGTTGTTGGTTTGGTCGGCGTTGAGGCGCTAACGGGCCCTCCTGTTCAGGTCGACAGGGGTTGTATTCCACCATCACCCCCGTCATTCTGAGCCTCCGTCAGCGGCATTCCTGCTCCTGGCCTCGGGGGGGCTGTGCTAGAGGGCGGGCTAAGCGAAACGCCCTCAATGCTATGATCAGCTTCAAATGAAGTTGATCTCGCGGTCGCGGGTATCCGCTCTCCAGGGTCCGAACTCCAAAATTCTCCAGTACGGTTTGGCGCACAGCGGGACTCAAGGCTTGACTCAAGGAGGTAGAGTTTTCGCCTTCCCCTTCTCTTCCCCATGTTGTTCCTACGGGTTTCTGGCGTCTTCCCCGTTTAGGAGCTCAAGGAGTCCAAACTCTCACATCGCTTCAGGCGCCATCTTGGATCCCCCCTGAAAATATTTTTATTTTCAGGTGTGTGTAATGACTTGCGCCAAGTGGCATTTGGTGCACGTAGGTCATTACTGCCCAGTTACCGCGTGAGTCTTTACCGCTAGGTCAGTGGCTGGCAGTAAAGTCTCAGACCCAAAATGGACGCACATCAATTTTCATTTTGCCGTACGTCCATTTTTGGCAAACATTTTAAAAAGGCCTTTTGTACAGGCACGCTAAAAAATGGATCGGCGCATGCCCAAAACCCATTCCTACACTACCGCAAACCATTTTTCAGTATGCCTTTGTAAAAGGACCCCTCTGTTCTTTATAGTTAAACAATGAGGTAATACATATTCAGAAAGGGTTTATGCTTACTAAATTCTAACCTACTATTAAAATATATTTCTAAGGTAGAATGTTTGTACACACTGACCACTATGATGCCCATCTGTCTCAACACACCTAGTCACCCGCCTGGGGTTACCCCGTGGCACTTAGAGGGTCTATCCCCAGGACAGCTCAGGTCTGCCTGCACCTGCCGCTACACTAGCACCCTCCTCCCACTGACTGGGTCCCAACCGCCTCTGGGCGAGTCTCCCGCTCTCAAATTATCCCCAGTAGGTTACTGGAGCCACACTCCCAGTAGTCCCACAGTTCCCAGAAAGCACTCACAGACCCAAACACAAACCACCAGGATTCTTTATCAGGCCAGACAAACAGGGCAAACAAACAATTATGTTTATTCTCTTAAAAAAATATTGAACAGTGGAACAAAATAGTGCAATTGGCAAACAATAACAGGTACTGAAATAAGGATCAATCATAACACTAACTAAACACTTGCATACTTCCTAGAATGTACCTGGGGAGATCAGGGCATATATCTGTTCACAGAACTTCAGCAAAAGAGATCTCTCTCTCCTTCTCCCATGCTGAAACTGAAGCAACAACTGCTAGGTAATTTCAAACCAGGCCAATCATAGCCCAGTCAACAAGTTTTAAACGTATACTGCTGCTTGCTTCCTGCTCATGCTAAAGAAAAAGAACATCCTTCACTACCATAATGTTCTAGTACATAGTGTGTTGTCATTGCAAGTAGTATACCATGCCATACTTTGTATTGTTGTTCGAATATTTTTACTGCTCTAATTGCCTCCTGCTCATGTTTGATCTAATCTTACTGTACACCGCCTTGAGTGAATTCCTTCAAAAAGGCGGTAAATAAATCCTAATAAATTAATTTCCCTATAACAGCTTTACAGCAAAGAATCATCACCAGCTGGCCAAATAGGAGAAATACACTTCAAAACATAATCAATGCACGAAAAATCCAGTACATTTTACAGGCTTAAAACACACTGTTTCTTCACAGCTAGTCTTCAATTTTTTATGCACGTGACCCATATGTAAATGTTAGCACTTAGGGGCCCTGTTTACTAAGCCACGCTTTAGGGGTGCTAACTTTTTAGTATGTGCTAAAGGTTAGCATGCGCTAGCAATAGAGATACCCATTATATTCCTATGGGTGTCTCTAGCATTAGCGCATGCTAAAAAGTTTACGCATCTACAGCACAGCTTAGTAAACAAGGCCCTTAGTTTATAGAATTGTCCCTTATGTGTGTACCTGTGTATTTTATAAAATGAATGTATACAGCACAACGTCATCCTTATTTTATCCATACTATGCCTCTTGAAATACCTATACATGGTATGCCTATAAGTACATGCCATTATGTTGGCACATGTACACGTATATTTGGTTGCTCAGTTTTATGAGAGCCTTTTTCCCACATTCAAAATATGCTTTACATGTGGAAAATGTTTTATATAAATGCATAGGTGTCCTAGGGGACAGAAGTTAGATAGAGGTCGGGCAGAGTTGTGAGATATGCATGTATGTTATATAAATTACTTGAGAGCCTTTTTCCACATTCAAAATATGCTTTACATGTGGAAAATGTTTTATATAAATGCATAGGTGTCCTAGGGGACAGAAGTTAGAAAGAGGTCGGGCAGAGTTTGAGATATGCATGTATGTTATATAAATTACTTATGTGTCCATGTGAAATTTAGGCAGGTCATTGGCACAGTCCATGGATAATTTTATGTAGGCACATACGCACATATGTTGTTTTTATGAAACAGGCACAACATCTGTGCTTTCATCCTTGGTAAAATTACTGTATATTTGGTGTTTTATTGACACCAGATTTTCTTTTTTTTTTTAAGTCCAAAACTTTTTATTGCTATATTTTAGTTATATTACATTACATATCAACAATTCAACAGAAAACATTAACTAAGAGAGCAATGTTGAATGTATATTACTACATTATGATATTTTGCTGACATATGCTAAGGTTCTTAGAAGAATAAGGGAAATATATCAAAAGACATTCAGTATATGACTTTATCTCAGTACCTTGCATAATAAGCCATCATTTAAATTCAATTGTTAGTAATGAGATTCTAATAAAAACTCAAGGTGTTTTCTCTTTCAGTATAAAGTCTTTTATTTTTGACCATAATAGAAGATTATTCCTATGTTTAGTAGGGCTATTTTTTGTGTTCAATTCTGGTTGCCGCATCTCAAGAAAGATATAGTGGAATTGGAAAAGGTGCAGCGAAGGGCGACTAAAATGATAGCGGGGATGGGACGACTTCCCTATGAAGAAAGACTAAGGAGGCTAGGGCTTTTCAGCTTGGAGAAGAGACGACTGAGGGGAGACATGATAGAGGTATATAAAATAATGATTGGAGTGGAACAGGTGGATGTGAAGCGTCTGTTCACGCTTTCCAAAAATACTAGGACTAGGGGACATGCGATGAAACTACAGTGTAGTAAATTTAAAACAAATCGGAGAAAATTTTTCTTCACCCAACACATAATTAAACTCTGGAATTCGTTGCCGGAGAACGTGGTGGAGGTGGCTAGCTTGGCAGAGTTTAAAAAGGGGTTAGACGGTTTCCTAAAGGACAAGTCCATAAACCGCTACTAAATGGACTTGGGAAAAATCCATAGTTCTAGCAATAACATGTATAGAATGTTTGTACTTTTGGGAAGCTTGCCAGGTGCCCTTGGCCTGGATTGGCCGCTGTCGTGGACAGGATGCTGGACTCGATGGACCCTTGGTCTTTTCCCAGTGTGGCATTACTTATGTACTTATGTACTCAATTTGTCTAGCACCTGCTCTCTGGAACTTATTTTTGGCCACACAGGAGCCATGCAGGCATTTAGTGTAATTAATTTGACTGATATTTATTAAGAACAGTGGAATCTGAGCACGTCACTGATATACTGGCTGATAAATGATTGACATTGTTTTAACTTTTTTTAAAGGTTAGTTTTTGGTTTTAATGTGGTTTTAATGGATTGTATATGTTCTACTTTAAAATTCACCTAGAGCGGCATAGATAGTATTTAAATAAATATATGTCTGGAACCCTCATACCCCAAGTTTAGAGCTTCATTGAAAGTGTATCTATTCTTACAGGCATACGGCGCATTGGCAGCTGACAGCCTTACCACCAGTTACACTGAGACGAGCTCCTTCTTCCTATCCCTTTTACAGATGGTTTCTATATGCATGGTTTCTATTAGCTATGTGTTCCTTTTTTACCTATGCCCAATTCCAATATTATTCTAGACTCCACTTTCCTGTTTTTATTGGTGTTCTTTTCCAATTTATTTTTCTTATTATTATGTACACCGCCTTGTTATTGTTTAAGGAAGGGCAGTATATTAAATCCATTAAACCATAAATCATATTGCCAGCATTTTTCCATAAATGTGAAGTAGTTGTTCATAGTTTGGATTACAAAAGAACTGTCACCTTTTTCTGGAGTAGACTGAAACCCTTACAAAATCTACCCAGCTTCAGGTTTGTTTGTTTATTTATTTATTGTGGGGCTTAATTTGTACCGGAATGGAGTAGAACAGTGTTCTGGCACATCTTGAGCCCTGGAAGCGATGTCACTGCTCATGAACTTCTGTCCCCTCCCCAGCCAGTGACATGGCATCTCCCTTTGTCTCTCTGGACCCCCTTTCCGCATGTACCTTTTAAAAGGTTTCTTGTCTCTAGCGGTTGGTGGCAGGGATTCAAACATCCTGCTGGTGCCACCCTTGGAGCCTTCTCTCTGACATAACTTCCTGCTTTCATATAGGCAGGAAGCATCAGAGAGAAAGCTCCAGGGTAGGTGCGGTACCTGGAGCAAAGAAAGAGGACACCAGGGGGCTAAGTAGTCCTGTTCATACTGCAAAGGAGTAAAATCTTCAATCCCAAAAACCCAGTCTTGTAAATGGCATAAAAGACAAGCCTTATTATATAGGCCCAAATTCAGGAGACCCAGCCCATCCCCTGACCACCTACCATAGAGGAGCTGAAAGTTCTGTTTAGGTTTCCTCCCCTGCCAGCAAAGCGAGATAGTATTCTAGATAACGAGGTGAGATCCTTCCTAATGAGATATAAGGGCAAGATTTGCAGAACATAAAGCCATTTCGGGAATAGGGACAGCTTGTATAAACTAATTCGCCCGAGAAAGAAGTGGTAAGGGGTGCCATTGAGTGAGTTGACTCTTTATAAACTCCAGTAATGTGTGCACATTGAGGTGATAGATTTTAGACATGTCCCCCATGAAGTATATACCTAAATACTTAAAATGTCCCTCTGCCTAGCACAGTCTCCCTGCTACCTACATTTCAAGGAGTCATCTGTTGGCAATGCCTCTGGTTTAAAAAAATTGAATTAGAATCCTGAAAAATCTCTGTATTTGTTAAAACTCCCTAGTAAAGCTGACAAGGAGGCCTGAGGGTCCAAGAGATGCACCAGGAAGATCGTCAACAAATGCAGCTATCTTAAACTCTGAGGTCTGCATCTGGATCCCCTTAATATCACAGTTGGCCTCTACCTCTCTAATCAATGGATCCAGTGTCAGAACAAAGAGAAGAAGAGACAGCGGGCACCCTTGGCACATACCCCGATGAATCAAGAAGGGCTCTGACTTCAAACCATTGACATTCAGCAAAGCCCGCAGATCCATACAGAGTACATACAGCTTCTCTAAATACTTCAGGTAGGCCATAAGCTTCCAAGGTAGCATATAGGAAGTCTCAATGGACTTTATTGAAAGCCTTTTCGGCATCAAAGCTGATCAGTAGAGATGGACTATGGCGGCAAGCCATTTTCTCCAAGGATGCCAAAATACAACGCACATTCTGCACTGAGTATCGCCCTCTAACAAATCCCACATGGGGTACCGCTAATAAACTGGGCAAGACTTTGGCTAATTGATTCACTGTAATTTTAGCTAGTAATTTCGCCTCATAGTTGATTAAGGAAATAGGCCTATATGACTCTTCCTTAGTGGGGTCCCTGTTTGATTTAGGGAATTCTAGTATTTGAGCTATCTTTAAACTTTCAGGAAGCTCCCTGCTCTGTACTGTCTCATTGAAGACTGCTGTCAGTGGAATGAGAATATCTTCCTTCAACACTTTGTAGAATTCTGTACGGATCCCATCTAGACCTGGAGCCTTTCGAAGCAGTCCTTGAGCAATTGCCGGGGCCACTTCATCTTCCGAAATTGGGGCATTCAACATGTCATAATCTCAGGATGTAACTTTAGGTATGTCAAGAGCAGCTAAATAAGGAGCCCTCTCTAAGCCCAGATCCTGTGGAACTGCATAGAGATCAGTGTAATAGGCCCAAAAAGCCTGTAAAATCCCACAGTCATGTTGGAGAAGTTGTCCCAAGACCATATGTATAGAAGTCACCCTATGGAGACCCCCCTCAGCGGCTTAACCAGTCGAGCTAATAATCGCCCTGGTTTATTGCAGAATCTATAAAGCTAATAGTTATAATAGTGCGCATGGCAAATGTAGGAGACCTAGAAAGTCGTAATTCCACCCAGACCGTAGCATGATCAGAAATCTCATAAGGCCCTATTGCCATTGTTATAATGTGAGTCAAAGATCCTGAGAGGGCAATCTATTCAAGCTTGAGTATCATGGGCTCTGGAGAGGTGGGTATAATTTCTCTCCGTTGGGTGGAGAACCCGCCAAATATCTAACAGGTCAAGCAAGTCACAAAGCATTGGTATGCCTTTGGCTCTATTAATCGGCATGACATTGGCGACACCAGATTTATCAATGTTGGGATCATATACCCCATTAAAATCTCCACCTAGTATAAAGGGCTTACCTATGTACCCCTGTATGGAATGTAAAAGTTGAGAATAAAAAGATTTTTTGTAAACATTAGGAGCATAAATAATACATAACACATATATCGCCCAGCTACGGTAAGTTGTACTATAACAAATCTGCCCTCCATATCTGTATGGACCTTATGTACAGCAGCATCAAGCCCCTTACAAAGCAGAATAGCTACCCTTGCTTTCTTGCCCACTGCTGGAGACTCATACATGCCCTTACCCACCATCTACCCAATTTTTATGTTGAATAGATGATAAATGAGTCTCCTATAGGAAGGCCGTGGAGGCTTGATGTCTAAGTGCTGCCAGAAGTTTCTGTCTTTTGAGACCCTATACCTCCCACATTCCGGGAAACTTTGTTTACATTTTTAAGTTATCTCCCCCCAAGATGAAGAAACAAACAAGGAAAAACAAAAATATCATCTTTTGTGAGGAAAACGTCCCAACCTCCATTCTCTCCTTTATCCAAACACCTGTTGCCCTTTAACTTTCCCTTTGTCTGAAAAAGCCACCTCCCTCCCACCCCATCTCTGTTCCCCACCCAACCCCCTCCCATCCAAAAAAACCCTATCCCAGAAAAAAGAATAAACAAAGCCACAGATCCAAAATCTCCTCCCTCAAAGTCCACTGCCCTCGTTCCTTCCTGAGGGATAGGTCTGTGTTGATGCTGCCTCTCTGTATCGGTTCTCACAGGCACAAATAAGTTTTGACCTGTTCTGGGTTCCATTATCTTCGCTCTGTGTAATTCAAGCTCAAGTCTTCTCAGAGGCAAAGCAGAACTCCGCGCCCCTTAACTACAGTACTGGAGAGCAAGATGTGCGAATATCGAGTTGCTTTGTAAGCTGAGTAGTATTGAGCCCAGTTTAGTCCACAATCCTCACCAGTCGAGGGAAATCTCTCAGCCTGATTGAGTACACTAGGGGACTCCAAAACAGAGTAATGAATAGTACTTCACCTGTTTTGACCGTTCAATTTGTCCTGCCGAAGTTACACTATCTCATGAAATGGAATCAAGGGGTCTCAAAAGAGTCACCAGGAAACCGCAACACCAGACATAAGGTTTTAGTATTTAGGGTTCCAAAGAGAATCCACTTGCGTGGAGAACTCAAGAAATCCACGGAGAAACTCAAACAAAGAGGAAAGTGGGAATGAAAACCAGATATCCAAAGACAGGACCACAGAAGTTCTAAAGTAAAGCAGTATTTATTGAAATCAAAATGACTCACACAACATTGTGTTTGGCCAAAGGGCCTGCATCAGGGGTCTGTGTACTTGTTTCAAAAAAATGATAGTCCAGAAATAATGGCGATTGGTTGTAAATGGTCTTTAGAAAGACCGTTGGTGCAAATTACAGCTGGATCGTGAGAAAAAACAATCTAGTAAAAGATGTTGAAAAAAAGTATTTAGGTTCCACCATCTCCAAACACAATAAAGCGAATCGCACCAACTGCATCATCAGGGCCCAGCTTTATCTGCCGTGAGCTGCGAGAGGAATGCTTGACCCTCCGTCACTGTAGCATAAACTGTGTATTGCCCTTATAAGTCATTCTAAACTTCGCTGGATACAGAAGACAATTTAATTTGCTTTTTGTAGAGTGTTGGGCCATGGAGTAAAAGTCTTGCATAAGGTCTGCACCTGCATTGAGAAATCTTGAAAGCACATATCTTAATATTGTCCTAGTGAAATGGTGTTCTTGCTCATATCGCCTGTATTATTAGTTATTTATGCATAAAATTTAGTATGCGAAAGATCAGGCCGGTCCTTAGCCGAGGCGGCCGCATAGGGCCTCGCGCTTAAGGGGGCCCTGCGCGGCGTGCCTCGGTCAGCCTCCTTCGCTCCCGATTCCCGGCGGTATTTAAATTTACCTTGCCAAGTTACCCTCCGTTGCAGGCAGCGTCAGTGAAACGGTGTCTGACGTCCCACCAGCCTTCCCTTCGCTCATTCGTTCCCTCTCAGTGTCCTGCCCCCAAGGAAATGACGTCAGAAGAAGGCGGGCACTGAGAACGAACGAGCAAAGGGAAGGCTGGTGGGACTTCAGACACCGTTTCACTGACGCTGCCTGCAACGAGGTAAATTTAAATACTTGAAGATCTGAGCCTGCCATGAGTGGGAAAGCGTGGGATACAAATGTACTTTAAAAAAAAGAGAAGAGGGGAACTTGGGGAAGGGAGAGAGAGTTGCTGGCGGTCCTAGGGCGGAGAGGGAGAGATGCCAGACCAAGTGGGTGGGTGGGTGGGGGGGTCATTAAGAGAGAAACTGTGGGAGGGGAGGCAGACAAAGGCACAGCATACTAAAAAGAATGGGTGAAGGCACTGGGGGGATGGGGAGGTTACATGAGAGAGAATGGGAGAAAACACAGGGGGACCACATCAGGGAGAGATGGTGAAGGCATGGGGACACATGAGAGAGACAGAATGGGTGAAGGCACAGAGGACACATGAGAGAAAATGGGTGAAGGCATGGAGGGGGGCAGGTGGACATGGGAGCGGGAGGGAAGGGGAGAGAGGAGCATCGATGGACATAGATGGGAGGGCAGAGCCCAGAGAGAGAGGATTAATTGCTGGACATGGAGGGGAGGGAGGAAAATTGCTGGATTTGGATAGATGGAGGAGGGAAGGGGAGAGAGGAGCATCGATGGACATGGATGGGAGGGCAGGGCCCAGGGAGAGGAGGGGAGGGCAGGGGAGAGAGGAGAATTGCTGGATATGGAATGGAGGGAAGGAAAGACAAAGGAAGGAGATGCACATGGATGGAGGGGAAGGGAGAATGGTAGACAGGACACTGGAGGATGGTGGACATGGTGAGAGAAAAAATATCAAATGGAAAGAAGACGCTGCATAAAACAGAAGACACTGGGACCAAAGCGAATAGAAAAACTAAATGATCAGACAACAAAGGTAGAAAAAAGTATTTTATTCAGAATTTATTAATTGGAATATGTCAGCTTTTGGAAATGTGCATATGTGATATTTGCATGTAAGTTTCAGTGGAGGAGATTGTGTGTCCGCACCTCTGACCCTCCGGGGTTATGAGAATTGAACACTAATTGTAGTGGACTTGAACTGAATAATGTTCTGTGGAGCGGGGGTTTTCATGATAGCATTGTGCTTATTATTTCAATCAGTTTTTCTGTGCAAATTTAGCTTCATTTGTCTTTATTTGAAATTTCATAAATAAAAAATGTTTTAAAAATGTAATAATCAATGGGATGGAGCGGGGGCGGGGCTAGGATGGGGCCCCACCAAATTGGTCTGCACAGGGGCCCCGCACTTGCTAGACCGGCCCTGGCGAAAGATCACTGTGTGCAGTCTGCCAGATTCAGGCCGCCGGGCTCCCAGTCTGTGTGCCCGCTCTACATGAAAATAACGGAGTGGTTCTGTAAACTCAGTGTTTTGGGGAGCAAAGATTCTAAAAAGTGTACTAAACCTTTATCTAAGAAGGACTCTGGGAGACCGATCAGCCTCAGATTATTTCTCGATCAGTTCTAAATCCCCCACTCGTTTCAACAGAACCTGTTGTAGCTGAGAAGCTTTGCTGGGCCTGACTTCTAGTACTCCAGTTCTCTGCACATGCTCATCAAATTCCAGGTTCAAGCTGCCCAGTCTTTTGTGAGCTTCCTCCACCCTATTGTATAATTTTTGAAGCTTTTTGTCAAGTTCGGCTCCACTGTGAGCTCCACCGTCCAGCTGAACAAAACAGCTTGGCTCGGCAAGGACTGTGTGGTTGCCATCTTGGAATCCTCCATGCGCTGCTTGTCGCAGTCTTTTCTAAGTGATTTAGAAGCCATCTGTAGCATGAGATGAGACCCGTGATATACCAACGATATCAGAGAGGGTTTCCAGACAGGCCAAATACTTGAGGTGAGTGTTTGATGATTAGATTCTGAGATTTCAGCAGATTAAAGAGAGGCATGGAGAAGCTCTGCAATTTAGCTGCTGCTCCTTCCTATCGCATCACGTGACCTCCTGCATTAAATCAGTTAATGTTGAGAGATGAGAAGGGGGCCAAAATGGCACCAGAGGTGGTGGTGTGAGTGTTTGCTCCAAGACGCTGTGAGAGACTGACTGAGCTTGAGGACTCAGTTATAGGAAAGAAGAACACCTCTACCCCATGCATACTACCTTATTGGCTCAACCGACCTTGGAAGCATTCCAAGTAGCTCCAGTGCAAGTTCAGAATTTTTTTGACAGTGTTCAAATGGAAGGGGAACAGAGCAGAAGTGGGGCATCTTTGAGCCCTGGAGCGCAAGCTGCCCCACCGTGATCCGGAAGCATTCCCAGAGAGTTGGTGTCTGACCTTTGCAGTATGCTCGATGTCTACACTGAAGTCGGGTATGGAAGGAGTCCTCACTGAGGAAACAGCTTTGCCGAGTCCCCTGGTTGTGAAATCTGCTGGGTTTTTTTTGCTGAGACCAGGATGATTTTGCTGTGGTGCAAGGTGGAGTAAGGAAATCTGCAGTTACTACTATGGAAGTGCTGTGGGGGACTGATAGACGGGTCATTGGATTCTGATGTTATGAAGCTTATGGTCACTGTAAAAGGTTTGGAGGGAAGAATTTTATTTATTGGGATTTATTAACTGCCTTTATGAAGAGATTCACCCAAGGCGGTGTACAGTAGGTACAGTTTAACATCAAACTTACAATTTTGTTAACAGCATATTAATAGTAAAATGAACATGTATAGACATAGACACAGTAAAAGATATAAACTTGAAACCTAATGATAGGACTACCATGAAACAGGATAAAAAAATCTACACTTTTAACAGATCCGAAATTTAAATAACAGAGATATAATATGAAGTAAGCATAATAGCGATGGAATATCCAATAAGCACACCAATTAGAACTTTCAAATAACACTGCTATGATACTAATGCTTTTCTATAATACAGCTTACCATATAGCTGAGGGGCCAAAATCAGATATATAGATGGGGACAATATGCGTGGAATAAAGTCAGTTGGGAAAAATAAATGGGTGGCTAAACTAAATGCAAGTTCTTTGTACAGTTAATCAAGATATAAGGAACTGGTCTAAGTTACAGTGAGTGTAGCAAGCTAGTCGAGTAGCAAGCTAGTAGAGGTGCAGAATGGGTGTATAGTGGGTCATCCTATGTATTAAAAGCTTGGGAGAAGAGCCAGGATTTTACCTGCTTCCTGAAGTAGAGGTAGTCTCGAGTTATATGTAGCCCCTCTTGGAGTAAATTCCAGAGCAAGGGGACTACTTCTGAGAAGGCTCGCTGGCGGCTATCACATTGATAGGGTACAGATAGCAATGATCCTTGAGAGGATCTTAGAGGTCTCAAAAGGTGTCTAAAGGGCTAACCAGTGTTCATGTAAAGTGGCTCAAATTGAGGAACTGGGATACATTGTACAGTAGAGACCCAAATTCAGGATTGTGGAGTTGTTGCTTAGAAATCGGAGTACATAGAAAATCAGCTTAGGAAAAACAATTAAAGATTCCTCAATTTTCCAAGATCACCTGTTATATCACCCATTGCTATGCTTTAGAAGTATCTAAGAGAGGTTTGGGAATTTTCCCCTGATAATATGCCTCCTGTTGTTCGTATGCAATATCTGATTGGCTGCAAGAGTGAAAAAGATTCTATGGGAATAGACCAATAAGCATATTTTGAACCTCTGAATGTAACAGGATTTTTGGAAAGTTCATTGGAAGTGGTTACAGGTCCAGCCACTTTATTGGTCTGTTTTGCCCTTGAACCAGACCGGAACACGGTTTAGTGGTAATAGTCTAGACTATTGTCCATTGCCCTCTGGTTCACAGTATGTAAACAGGTCAGCTGACTCTTAGAACATTGACCCTTGTATCTTGCGCATTCTCTGTTGCTTTATGTTATATGAGTTGCTTTGTTCAAATAGTGCAGTATACACGTGATCACTGTATTTTTATCTAGATGAAGACTCATAAAGGAATTAAGCAAGGCATGCCTGACTGGGTTTTTGCCGGCTGACCCAGACAGGCAGGATGTGAATCAGGAAAAAACACAGGGGTCCTTTTACTAAGCTGCAGGAAAAAGGGCCCTGCGGTAGCAGCGGGGGCCATTTGTTCCGCACGCCAGGGCCATTTTTACCACAACTGGTAAAATTCCCCCTCCCCCCCAAAAAAATGGGGGTGACGGTAAGAACTTCTGCGGTAACCTGGTGGTAACTGGGCAGCATGCGGTGATGCCCCATTACCGCCGAGTTAGCTCCGCACTAGGGAAAACGTTTTCCTGGAGCACCGGAAATGGTGCATGTTCCAGCGGAACTACACCAGCAGCTGTGTTGGGCAGGCATTAGTTCTGTTTGAGCATGTGGTAAGCCCACGTTGGGCTTACTGCCACTTTGTAAAAGACCCCCACAATTATTTAACTGGACTGAAAAGTGGAAGTCTCATGCACTGGGGCTGATGAGTTACAGGGCTTCCTGAAATATCACTCCTGACTCCACTGGTCAAGGGATTTTCCCAGCCTGAGTTGAATATAGTGAATGGCCCAGGATGTTGCGATATATTACTGTGATGTATTATTATTATTAGCTGTAAATATATACACTGTATTTGCTTTTATATATTCAAATATATATGTTGCATTTGCTTTTAAAAGCTTGGGGCTAGCTATAAATAAACGGCATTTTATCTTTGAAAACATTTGTGAGCTGTCTCCTCTTTTCTGTGCATTGTTCCAGGTCAAACCATACGCTACTTAGACTTTACTTTAAAATGATGAATACACAATTTATGGGAACAAGGATACGAGTATTTCCTAATTTATCACAAGAGACACAGAAGAGGTATAAAGATTTTTTGGCCTTGCAGGAACGATGCTTGGCATTAGGTGGTAGTTTTATATTGAGATTTCCATACCAATGGTTTTGTAACCTTTGAGAGTAAACATTTCATATTCTTTGATTCCCAACAATTGTAAAAATTTATGGAAGTTAGAAAAGTAAAATCTAGACCGATGGCTGAATTTTCAATTGCATCTGCTTAATCTCAGCTTGAATCCAGTATTCACTGCTTCAATTTAGAATTGTTTAATTTCCTTATTTTTTTTAAATTTCTTATATCTGGCCCCTTAATTTGGTGGCTGAATGGTATTGTTGATTCAATTTATTATTATAATATTTCTTGGAGTGTAATTTCTACTGCTGTTTTGGGGCTATTATGCATGCTGTTATTGAATTTATTTTAAATGTACTAGGAATGGAGGAGTGGCCTAGTGGTTAGAGTGGTGAACTTTGATCCTGAGGAACTGAGTTTGATTCCCACTTCAGGCACAGGCAGCTCCTTGTGATTCTAGGCAAGTCACTTAACCCTCCATTGCCACACTGAGCCTGCCATGAGTGGAAAAGCACAGGGTACAAATGAAACATAAATAATCAGTTAAAGTTAATTTATGCAATTAATTTTTGCCCTGAATTATGCTTTTACCCCCAGATATTCAGCTGACAGCGGGCAGCATTTTGACTGCCAGCCAGTTGTGTTAAACCTGGATATTCTGTGCCGGGCTGTTTTGAGTGGTAGGCATTGAATATCGGGGGGGGGGGGGGGGGGGGGGGGGTTTGGTCACTAAACACTTTAAGTGGTTAAGCCGATATTCAGCAGCTGACTGGTTAAATTATAAAGGTTAAAGATAGGACTGCTATTTACGCTGTCCAATTTAACTGTTGATATTATCCAGTTTGGTGTTGAATAACTGCACCTAACCGGATAAGTTGCATGAGATAGCCGGTTTAGTGGTGGGCACTAACTATGAATATCCAGCGGGAGATTAGTGGTTATCTCCTGCTGAATATTCACGGTTAGCCACAAAAACGTTGTTTAACTAGTCAGCAGCCATTTCTCATCGGTTAAATACCACTGAATATCAGGAGGATACTTTAAATGTCTATGTGTTTGCAGAGATAGAGTGGTTGTATAGTGTCAGAAAATGTTATAGTACTCTGCAGTATTCCTCCATCCTCACCCGGCTATTCTTTCATGTCTCCTAGCTGCTAAACATTTCTGGGGAGAACGTTGTGGTATCAAATTTGTAAATGTTGAGAAAAAGACTGATTAGTCCAAGATTTTGTTCAGAATGTTACAAATTTATCAGGGCTGTGGAGTCAGAGTCATGGAGTCTGAAATGAAAACTTACAACATTATAATGTATGGTAAATGTATTATTGTTACTTATATATATATATATATATATATATATATATATATATATATATATATATATATCTTCTTTTGTCCTGGATCTAAAGTATAGTTGGACAGTAGAAAAATAGAGGAGTTGGAGTCGATAGTTTGATTACCAACTCCTCCACAGCCCTGAAATTTATACTACTGTTGGTGATATTCTTTAACATTTTTTGTATTAAATGTGTGAATTTTCTAGGTATATGTATATACCAGCTTCCTTTTTATCCACAAATGAAGTATTATGTAAATAGGAGTAAATTCACTTTCAGCCCTGCCCCCAAGTTCCACTTCCTTTTTGTCTACAAATTATGCCGTTTATTATGATTTATGAACTGCCTTTATGAGGAGATTCACTTAAGGCTTATTTCTTTTAATTCCAATAAGACTAGCAGTTCAATGACAACGTGCACCATTTCCATCTAGGTAGCAAATTATATCCCCTTCATATTCTGGCAGGATTAATCATTGAAATAAATATCAAGGACCATCAGGTTAGGGTCATGGTGATATTGATTGCCAATCTTAAGCCTACTCCCCATTGAGGAAATTTGCAAAACAGTGGCTTGGAATTCTGTTTGCATATTCACATCACATTGTTGTCTGAATGCAGTCTTCCAGATTTTCTGTCCTCTGTAGTCCTTTAAAGGGATAGAGCCCAGCTCTATCTCTCTCCTAGAGCCCATTTGTATGTATTAGTTATTTTTTTGTGTGTGTGTTCTTGTTAAAAAAAAATATATGGCAAAAAGGGGATCTCAACACAAAAAAGGTCTAGAGTGAAAGAGTAGCCTAATAGTGTAGTGGCCGGAGAACTGGTTTCAGTTCCCAATGCAGCTCCTTGTGACTCTTGCAAGTCACTTAACCCTCGATTGCCCCAGGTACAAAAATAAGAACCTGTATATAATATGTAAACCACTTTGATTGTAACCACAGAAAGGCAGTATATCAAATCCCATCCCCTTTGTGTTTTAGCAATTGTTTTGTTCTCCCCTTTTTATCAAGGATAACCTTTGTTAGGGAATCACAGTTGTGTTAGGTGAGCTGCTTGTTTTAGAGAAAGCAAAGTTACATTCCTGCAACACATTTTCTTAAAAGACAGCAGATCCCTGATCACATAGCCTCACTCCGATCTTCTATGACAGTTTTCTCATCCTACTCTCATCCCAGGCATGCTCAGTAAAAACTTCTCAGTCTACTAGAAAAGGTTTGTTTCTGTTCAGAGCCATGTGCGGTCGGTCGTATGACCAAACTGTTTAAATGATGACCCACTGCATTCAGAGAACTCGAGCCATTTTACATTATGTCCTCTCTCTTGCATGAAAATGGTATCCCCAAATTATGATTGAGGAATTTTGGTGAAGCAGATTTTTGAGAAGCAAGTTTCCACTGCTCCTATCTGAACCATAACTCCTTTAGCAGCTAACACTTCATTTTAGTATCTTCATCTGCACTAAATATTACTAAAATAAAAATGAATTATATAAGTTGTATTAATATACAAAACTAGTGTTTAAACACAGCACTTGAGTATTTTTGTCATTGCAATTTGATTGTATCTTTCCTTCTCTACAGCCCACATCCTTCCTTAAACATGCAGGATGTGCACATGCTGGAGAGATATCAATCTGCAATGAATATCACTTGTACAAACCTGAAAGGTTCAAAGATATTATGTTTCTTGGGTTTCAAACAGCCTCGCCTCTCTCTAGTGATAAAACTTAACTTATAAAAAGTGAGTTTTTGAATCTATATAGTGCTATTTCATGGCTTCCAGGTTATCTAAAACATTATTAGATAAAATCACTTTCTCAAAAATAATTTGTATAGTGTCACAATATGGGCTTATGCAAGTTAGCATAAGAGAAATTTCATAGAATTTATATGCATATGTTTTGACAGAAATTCCCACTGGTTTAAATTCCTCAAGATCTTTTCTCCGTTAGCTTTAGCCTTTGCAAATCATAAAAACTTTTAGTTACCTTGATATGTTTCCGACCTATGTATTTTTTTTTATTACAAAAGAATGTGATATTTCCCTTAATTGATTCTAATTGATTCCCTGAAAGGATTCTATGCTTCAGCTTATTTAAGGCTGTGCTATGCTGGTATATCTGTGTGGACGTTTGGTGCTTCCACATAATTAAAAAGCCCTGTGCTTCAACTAATAGCTTTACACTTTTGCAAATATAGAAGTGTGGTGCTTTGACATTTCTGAAGGCCCTATTTCAGAGGCATCCACATGTACAAATAGCAGCTTTTACATGTATGGATTGGCATATACATGTAAAAGCTATTTAAGAAAACGGGCTATTGACTATGGTGGTAGTGGTCAACATGTTTACCTTGGTAGTCAATAGCCCCTTTTCTAAAATAGCTTTTACATGTATATGCCAATCCATACATGTAAAAGCTGCTATTTATACAGCAATGGCAGGAAAAAAAGAGTGATTTGGACGGGTCTAACATGCCAATATGGATTCCTCATCTTATAAAGGGAATCCATATTGATGTTAAAATATGTAAATATATGCATTTACAGCTGCCTCAAGGCATGCATAAATGGCTGCAAGGTGCCTTTGCCAAGGTGCACTCCCTCCTGATTCCCCTGCTCAACATCTGATTCCCCCCTTCAGGTATCTGAAGACCTCCCTCCCCCCCCCCCGAACATAGATAATCCCCCTCCCCCTGAATATAGCCGATCCCCCTGGCACCCCCCTTCCTCTGGAAAGAAGAATCTCCCAACTAACCCACTTGAGGCCCTCCCTGCAAGACCCCTCCCCACCATAGGAGCCGGCTTTGTGGGTGCTGTGGGTGCTTGAGCACCCCCAATATTGAGAGAATTCATTGTATGTGTCCAGGGAGGGGTTATTTCCTTTGGGCTTAGCACCCCCAATAATTCTGAAAAGTTGGCTCCAATGCTCCCCACACACACACATACACCTCCAATTCTCATTATTCTCATTCCTGACCTTACTGGGGATTCCTGGTGTCCAGCAGGGAGCAGCAGTGATCCTCAGTCACTCCTGCTCTTACAGAACTCAAGGGAAAGAAAGAGACAGGGGAATTCTGTATCTGAAGTGGGAAAGAAAGAAGGATGCTGACTATGGGGGAAGAGGGAAAGAGAGAGGGGAGATGCTGACTATGGGGGGAAGGAAAAGAAGGGAAGACAGAGGAGGGAGATGTTGCACTGTCTGTTGGGGGAAGGGGAGAGCAGTGAAACCACACTGTCTGTAGGGGAGAGGAATGGGAGGGGAGAAAGTGCTATTTTGAAGGAAGAGAGAAGCTGCAGGGTTGGGGAGGAATGGGAGAGGGTAGAGGCTGAAGTTTTGGGGGAGGAACAGGAGAGGAGAAAATCTGCATGTTGGGGAAGGAATGGGAGAAGGGAGAAGCTGCAGTGTTGGAGGGGTAGGGGAGAGAGAAGCTGCAGTGTTGAGGAGAGATGGTAGAGGGGACAGGGAGATATTAGGCTACTAGGTTAGCAGGAGAAAAGGAAAGAGATTTGATGCTAAAACTACAGAGTGACAGGTAGAAGAGAGAGGGGAGATGCTGGACATGATGGAACCATGTGAGTGAGAAGAATGGTGAGTACAGAGGGTAGAAATGTGGTAATGGGGAGCGGATTAAAAAAAGGAGTAGGAGACTGAGAAAGAAGTGAGACAGCAGAAATGGGAGAACTAGGGCATTAGAGAAGTAAAGCTGAAAGGTGAAAAATAAGAAAGCAGGTGAAGGACCGGAAGATGAGAGAGGGTGAAATTTGACTGACAGAAAGGCAAAAAAGAAAGAATGGGATGAAAGAGCTAAATGGGAAAGATCAGTATGTCAGAGAAAGGGAATGGAAGAAGACAAGAGGAGAATGTAGTTGCTGGAGAATGTAGTGACAGCAGCTGGCCTTACAGAGTTTAAGGGGGGTTTGGACAGATTCCTGAAGGAAAAATCCATTGAACATTATTTTAAAAATTATTTTTTGGGGGTGGGGGGGGGGGGGGGTTGCCGGGTTCTTGAAGTCTGGATTGGCCGCTGTCAGAGACAGGATGCTGGGCTTGATGGACCTTGGTCTTTTCCCAGTATGTCAGTGCTTGTGTGCATATGTGCTTATGAGAGATGAGAATGGGCAGACAGCGGCAACTAGAAAGACGGGAAAGCAGAAGATAGAAACTGGCACCAACATGACTAGAAAAATAAAATGGGGATTATTCTAAATCACAATGAGAGCTAGTAGAATATCACTCCGTCAGTCAACAATCACATGTGACGATGTATTTATTATTAGTCGAGGAGGAAAAAGCCTCAAACAAATGTTATCGGGGAACTCCTTTGTCAATATGTATACCGACCTTAGGGAGGCCCGCACATTCATCACTGGCAAAAAACCTCCTATCTTTATTGTTGAATGTTCATGTATACTAATCAATAGTGCTCTTGAATCCAAAGCTTAACACTTATCTGTCAGCTGATCAGTCTTCATCCACTGACCACGGCCCAACTTTGGCCAAGGTTTTGATCCTGCATCAGGGTCCGCGGTATCCGTCAGCTGATTTTCTGTAAAATAGCACAGCAATTACATTGTATACTGCTGTATATTTGACCACCCTACTTCTCCCCATTTGACCGCTTCTCACTTTCCGGGCTGGAATCTTACTCCAGGCAAACATATAAAATGGTAGAGGTTTTTAAAAGCTTATGATGTCACACGTCTTCATCTGCACTCCTCCCTTTGAGTGACAGTCAATCTCGTGGAGCCGCCCTCATACAGCCAGGTTATACCCATAGGACACTGTTCTTTAAATAAAGTTTCAACGCTGCTGTATCAAAAAAATTTGATTCCATTCTATCCTTATATTCAGCCCATGTGGCTGAATCGTTCGTAAACAATAGATCCACTTTTGCTCTTGCTGTAGAAGTGCAAGTTTCCTGTCACCACCCATAATATTCCATGCCATCTGTTGTAGAGCTACACACTTCAAAGAGGTGAAAGAGTGTTCCTCTGCATCGCAATGTGCAGCGAGTGGCGCCGTGACGTTTTTTAGGTGAATATTGCTTTTATGTTCTGTCAGCCTTGTCGACAGTTTCCTCAAAGTTTGTCCAACATAGACTTTCTTACATATAATCGCGTATACTACCCAATTCGATGTGCACGTCGTCCTATGATAAAGTTTATATGTTTTTCCCGACTGTGGATCAAAAAATAAAATGCCCAGACAATAACGGTTGAAAAATGTTTTTATTTTGAACTTAATAACTGAGATTTTTTTAACTTTGGGAAATGTGGATGTCTTTCTATTGTGTTCAGTACAAGAGGAAATGCATTCTTTTTTTTATTTCTTCAGTGTTGTGTTACATGCTGAGTTGACTTCATGAGGTTCCTGGTTCAATTTTTGTCTTCATGTTTTTATTTCCAATTTGTGATCCCTTGTACTATATTTGCATAGGAACCAACATTTCAAAGTGATTTGGGTGCCATTATGCAGCAAAACAGCTTTAAGACTCGTCTTTGATGAATCAGTGAGCAGTCTCCACTCATCCGGATCATGACCAATGTTGAGGGCTGCCATTAGACCATCAGTGATATTGTAAGCTACAAGAACACCTTCCATGAAGAAGAATGAGTCAAGATATTTTTGACAGTCAGGAGCCAAACAGCTCTGCCTTACTTTTAGGTGGTTCCAAATCCCTGACAAGGTCATTCAGTTTATCTTGTGTTCGGAGGTGTGATTCAAATGAAGAGGATGGGAGAATATCTGGATCTTGTGACATTGATGGTTCAGGACCAGAAGATTCATCTTCTTCCTCATCAGACTCAAGTGAGAATGATTCTGGTGCATCAGGAACTGACAGTCCTTCTCCATGGGGTACTAGGCATATAAGTGATGGATGTTTGGATACTGCACTTTTCTTTTTTGACAAACCTTTTCCAACTGGAGGCACCATGTAGAAGTAACGATTGCTTATATGAGCTGTCCTCCCTCTCCAAATCATTGACAGTGCAGAAGGCATAGATTTCCTTTTCCTGTTCAACCACTGGCAAAGATTTGTGGCACAAGATCTCCAATTTTTCAGCCAAAACAAAGGTGGTAGACTTTCTTTATCACAGCAGTTATTCTCTACTTTTGTGATGTAGAAGTTATCTGCATTATTCAAACAAGTATGCAACGTCTGTTTGGCTAAACAGAAATGGGTCACTTTGCCAAAATCAAACACTAATAAGTAAGAGAATATGACACTATGGGGTCCTTTTACAAAGGCATCTTGAAAAATGGCATGCGGTAGTGTAGGCTTGGGTTTTGGGCGCGCGCCAATCCATTTTTTAGCTCGCCTGTGAAAAAGGCCCTTTTTTTGTCTGTAAATGGACGTGCGGCAAAATCAAAATTGCTATGCATCCATTTTGGGTCTGAGACCTTACCGACAGCCATTGACCTAGCGGTAAAGAATCCAGGTGGTAATGACCTACACGTATCAAATGTCACTTGGTGCGTGTCCGTTACGCGCGTCCGAAAATAAAAAATATTTTTCAGATGCCCGTATCGGACGCCAGAAATGAAATTACCGTAAGAGCCATGTGGTAGTTGGGTGGTAACTCCATTTTGGCGCGTGTTGGGCATGCGTAGACGCTTACGCGGCTTAGTAAAAGGACACCTATGTGAATTCTCAAGCTGATACAAGGCAGTTTGTTCAGTAAAGTGATATGAGCTGAGTTATGGTTACATCATCCATGACTTCTATGAATAACAATGCAATTCATATCATATCGATACCGAGGTCGGCGGTATCGATGTCGAAGGAAGCATCGACTTCAAGAGCACAGGTAATGGCTGTTGAACGACCACATCGCGCTGGGAGCAGCAAGGCATCAAGTGGGTCTCCACCTGTCTCAAGGCCTACTGCTATGCAGACCCCCCAGACCGCCTTTCATCGGACCCGGCCCCGAGGAGGCGTGAGGATTCCACGTCCTCTTCTGTACCGAGGAGTCTCGATGACGGGTATCGAGCGAAGGCTAAGAAGCATCGTCATCGATCTCCTTCCATGTGTGGTACCGAGAGCTCCAGAGAGCCGAGGGATTCGGCACCCGAGAAGCGTCTGTGCCGAGAGGACCGCTCACCCTCTATACAGGAGGTGCCGATGTGTCGGTCTTTGGGCAGCCTGGTACCGGCTCTCGAGCCCCTACAGATTCTGCCACCAGCCCCACAGCCTTTTCCGATGGCGGCTCTCGACGAGTGCATCAGGGCCCTTCTTCCAGAGCTTCTGGAGGGATTGCTGTGCCAGTCTACTTCGGCGCCAGGGCTGCTTGCACCTTCTGCACTATCTGTTGAAGCGGCATCTGGTCCTTCACCTGTGGTGAGGTCCCCGACCTCGACATCAGCTGCCACCTGGGTCGACTCTACTTCGGCGGAGGAAGGTTTGCCGCAGTCCAGGCAGGGGTCGACTCCTCAACATCTCCTTCGAGGCTGTTGCTCCTCGACGTCGAGACAGGCTCGGGTTCGGGCTGCTCTTAGAGAGCTTTTGTCCGATACCGAGGATGAGCGTTCGTGGCAGGAAGAGGAAGATCCCAGATACTTTTCTGAAGAAGAGTCCTATGGGGTCCCTTCTGATTCTACTCTATCCATTGAGAGAAGGATGTCTCCGCCTGAGAGTCTCTCTTTTTCCTCCTTTGTTCGGGAAATGTCTAAGGATATTCCCTTCCCTATGGAGGTTGTGGATGAGCCCTGGCAAGGGGTACTTACGACACTTTTGATGTGGCATCCCGAATAGCTGCTCAAGGTATAGTGATGCACAGACTCTCATGGCTGTGCGTCTCTGACCTGGATCATAAGATCCGGCAGCGAATGGCAGATGTTCCTTGCCGGGGGGATAACCTTTTTGGTGAAAAAGTAGAGGATGTGGTCTATCAGATCAAGAAGCACCATAATGCTATGGATTCTCTCTCCCGCCAGGCGTCTTCTGCTACCACCTCCTCATCTAGGAGGTTTTTGGGAGGGAAGAGGAGTGCTCCCTATTCCTATAATAGGCGTAGGTACACTCCTGCTTCTCGGCAGCCTACTCAGGCTCAGTCCCAGTGTGCTCGTTCCCGTCAACGGCGTGCGTCTAAGGCCCCTGCGGCTCCCCAGCAAAAGCAAGGGATGGGCTTTTGACTGGCTCCAGTGCAGCATAGCCTCAGAAAAAGTGTCCCTGCCGGACAACTTGCTGGTCAGGGGGAGGTTGATATTTTTTCACCAAAGGTGGCCTCTCATAACCTCCGATCGGTGGGTTCTTCAAATAGTCCGGTCAGGATACACACTCAATCTGGAATCCAAACCTCCAAATTGCCCACCCGGAGCTCATTCTTACAGCTCCCAGCACAAGCAGGTACTTGCAGAGGAACTCTCCGCCCTTCTAAAGGCCAGTGCGGGGGAGCCCGTTCCACTAGGGGAAGAAGGGCTGTGATTCTATTCCAGGTACTTCCTTGTGCAAAGGAAAACGGGGGATGCGTCCGATCCTAGACCTAAGGGCCCTGAATAAATTCCTAGTCCGAGAAAAGTTCAGGATGGTTTCCGTGGGCACCCTTCTTCCCATGATTCAGGAAAATGATTAGCTGTGCTCTCTGGACTTAAAGGATGCCTATACCCACATCTAGATACTCCCAGCTCACAGGAAGTATCTTTGGTTTCGGTTGGGAACTCGGCACTTTCAGTACTGTGTACTGCCCTTTGGTCTTGCGTCTGCGCCCAGGGTTTTCACAAAGTGCTTGGCAGTTGTCGCAGCATTGCTACGCAGACTGTGAGTGCATGTGTTCCCTTATCTTGACGATTGGCTGGTGAAGAGGTCACTGACTGGAACTGCAGGTAATTTTAGACGGTTTAGAAGGAGGAACAGGGCACACGAGCAAGGCACGGACGTGACTGACTACGACCGTGACAATCTCCCATATTATTTAACTTATACGTGAGTACACAAGGTCCTTTGTTTAAGGTACCCTGGTAGTGCATGCACCTTATATCAAGTTTCATCATAACAGAGTATTCCTCCGCACTCACCCTAAGTTCTTGCCGAAGGTGGTGTCGGAGTTCTATCTGAACCAGTCAATTGTCTTGCCCACATTTTTTCCACGTCCACATACCCGTCCTGGTGAAGACAAGTTGCACACCTTGGACTGTAAGAGAGCATTGGCCTTTTACGTGGAGCGGACAAAGCCGTATAGACAGTCCGCCCAGTTGTTTCTTTTGTTCCAACAGGAGGGGAGTCGCCATCGGAAAATGCACAATCTCTAATTGGCTAGCAGATTGCATATCCTTTACTTATGCCCAAGCTGGGCTGATTCTAGAGGGCCATGTCAAGGCTCATAATCTCAGAGCCATGGATGCGTCAGTGGCTCACTTGAAGTCAGCTTCTATTGAAGAGATTTGCAAGGCTGCCACGTGGTCATCAGTCCACACATTCACATCTCACTACTGCCTTCAGCAGGCTACCCGACGCGACAGTCAGTTTGAGCAGTCGGTGCTGCAGATTCTGTTCGGGGTTTAGAATCCAACTCCACCCTCCTAGGCCCATTTCTGTTCTGTTCCAGGCTGCACTCTCACTTAGTTGTGTTTCTTTTCAGGTCAATCTATGTTATGTCCTCGCCGTTGCGAGGCCCAATTGACCTTTCTTTCATTGTTTTGAGTGAGCCTGGGTGCTAGGGATAACCCAATCGTGAGAACAAGCAACCTGCTTGTCCTCAGAGAAGGTGAAGATACATACCTGTAGCAGGTATTCTCCGAGGACAGCAGGCTGATTGTTCTCACAAACCCACCCTCCTCCCCTTTGGAGTTGTTCTAGTTCTCTGGTTGCTTTTTATTTAACTGAGGATGACACGCTCGTGCCGCAGGCGGGAAGCCGTTCTCGCATGCGCGGTGCACTCTGGAAGGATTTTTATTTTGCTTGCAAAATTTTGCCGGTTTGCTGGGCCACCGCGGGCGTCAACCCAATCGTGAGAACAATCAGCCTGCTGTCCTCGTAGAATACTTGCTACAGGTATGTATCTTCACTTTCTGCGTGCTGCCCAGTTACCGTCGGGTTAGCGTGGGAGCCCCTCAATGGGTGGCGGTAAGGGCTCCCCCCCAAAATGGCCACGACAAGTGCTTTACTGGCCACCCAGCTATTTCCTGCAGGAAAGCGAGACCTTCCCTTTTACCAGCTGCGGTAAAAGGGGGCCTCAGCGCGTGTGTAAAACACACGCCAGCATTGGTCCCCTTTTGCCGCAGCTTGGTAAAAGGGGCCCAAAATCAAGTGTAGTTTATTCTGACCTAGTAGCGTATTCCATTTATGAACTATTACTTATACCATGTAAAAGGCAGACATAAATGTTAGCATATAAATGTTGTATTTTAGCATGTAACTTATAGTATTTTATGAGACACATGTAAATGTGGGATCTGCCCATGTCCCATATATTCTCAGCCACAGGTATCAGCCACATGAGAATCACTCAACCACCTCTGGGTAGACCAAGTCCCCTCAGAAGTAAGAGTACTCCCAAGAACTGGACTGGACCACAAGTGGAGATGAACTGAGGCAGCTTTATTAGTAGCAAAAAACACAAAGGCTAAAAGGGCATACAGTAGAACACAATAGACTAGCCATAGGGTCCACCCTAGCTGGACAAAGACAAACAGGCAATATTTGGCTGACAGAGGTAACACCGCTGGTGGTTAAGGAAAGGGTTCATTCTGTCAGTACACTCAGATGAGCCGCTGAACAACCGCGGCAAGCTCCCTCAAAACCAGAGTGGAGCAGAAGCAAAACAAAGGGAAAAGAAAGAGTCTCTTGAGGACCTGCACCGCAGGTAGCAGTCAGAGCGGGTCACTCCACTCACAAAAGACTACGGATGTCACCTAAGACAAGCCAACAGTCACAGAGATGCCCGAGCCGAATGCTCCCAAGGCAGGCAAGAAAAGCAATAAAGCCTGAGCCAACGCTCCCAAGGCAAGCAAGGTGAAGAAGCCAAACCTGAGCCGATGCTCCCAAGGCAGAAGACTCAATGGCCTTGCACAGCACCCAAGGGTCAGGAACAGCCCACGCGGATTCCTCCGCGCTCCAAGCACTTCTCCCTCGTCCAGAGATACCTCAAGATGTGGCCTCAGCCGCTACACCTGCAGCACTCCCCGTCATCCAGCCCACACAGTCCCAAGCACAGCACAAAGCCTCTCACTGCATACAGCGACCAACGACTCACGGTGGGCGACTGGAATCTCAGCTGAGGCACGGGAGGCTCTGGACTCACAGGCTTAGCAGCAGGCTTCACTGGGCCCAAGCAAAGGTGAAAGCTGTAGGCAAAGCTTTTACTCCTCAGGACTACCAAGCTTGAAAGCAGACTTCACAGGAACACAGTATAAGGTGAAAGCTGTAGGCAAAGCTTTTACTCCTCAGGACTACCAAGCTTGAAAGCAGGCTTCACAGGAACACAGCATTAGGTGAAAGCTGTAGGCAAAGCTTGTAAGCCTCAGGACTACCAAGCTTGAAAGCAAGTTTCACAGGAACACAGCATAAGGTGAGAGCTGTAGCAAAGCTTTTACTCCTCAGAACTACCAGGCTTGAAGGCAGACTTCCACTGGAACACAGCATAAGGAGAAAGCTGTAGCAAAGCTTTAGGCCACGGCCTCGCAAAGAAGCAGAAGCTGGAACTAGCAGAGCCCAGGCAGGCCTGGGCCCAATCAAGGAAAATTGCCAGAACCCTGAGCACTCTCAGAAGCCAGTTTAAGAAGTAGACAGTGCTGATGATATCACCAGCTTGGCCTCCACCACTCTACAGTGACCCCACAGGTCACTGACTGGAACTGCAGGTAATTTTAGAATGTTTAGAAGGAGGAGCAGGGCACTGACGAGCAAGGCACGGATGTGACCGACAACGACCATGACAATCTCCCATATTATTTAATTTATACATACACAAGGCCCTTTGTTTAAGGTACCAGGTTGTCAACAGTCAGTTTAGTAAATAACTGTTACACACATTATTGAACAATGGACCAATAAGAATTATTTGAAGCTGAATACACAAAATACTCAGGAATCAATATACACCTGGATGTTACCTTCAGAAACTAAGAGACCGCATAATGCGGCTTTTGAGAAATCAGACTCATCTGATGAACTAACCTCTAGTTGATGATGTTTTTTTAGGCAAAGTTCAAAAGAAAAATCAAAAGGGAAGAGGGAGATTCAAAAACAGGCAACAACAGCAAAATCCAATACCAAGTTGCAGAAGGATCAACAACAGAAGGACAAGAAATAGCAATAATTAATTTATCTGTTTGTAGTTTCACTGAATGTGAAATATCAGTATTGCACAAGGGTTTAACTTTTGTTCCCACTTGCCCGTAGAGAGATTTATTACCAGTTTTTGTGGACATTTTTTACATCTTCTGATGATTAAGGCTTTTTCTTATTTATGATATTCATCCCATTTTTTGATGAAATTAGGAGAAATTGTAGCTGTACATGAGGTTACTTTTTTAGTTAGTTTTCATGTTAAATCATTATACACTATCGTTCTTCAATATGAAGTTTTAGAAATTGTAACTGAATTTTTAGATTGTGATTCGGACACTAGAAGAGTACCCACTGCATTTCTGATTGAATTGTTGGCTCTGCAATGCAGGACAATTATTTTAGGTATCGAGACTGATACTTTCAACTGATTTCAGGAGTAGCCATGGATGCCACTGTGGCCCCTTCTGTGGCCAATCTCTTCATGCAGAAATTTGAAGAAACCTGGACCCAGTCTAATGCTTTTTCTCCCTGTATTAGAACCTGGCTACAATATATTGATGACGTTTGTTGTGTGAACCAGTTCAGAAGACGTCTTGCTGGAATTTCATAAGTGGTTAGATTCTCACCATAGTATGTTTGAATTTAGTATTTCCTATCTTGCTACCCAGATTTCATTTTTGGATGTTCTGATTATCAAGAATGGGGATCATTTTGATACTACCATATTTAAGAAGAACAATGACATACTTTTCTGATATACTCTAGTAATCATTCTGCTTTGTAGAGAAGTTTACATATTTCTCAATTTGAATGATACAGATGGATTTATAATGATATTGTTGATTTCAAGAAGGCGGCCAAAGGTCTGCAACAGCGTTTGAGTGAAAGGGGATATCCTCCTTATTTATTATGGTGTGCAATAGTTTTGAATTAGGGACCTTTAGTTTCTTTCTCTGGACAGGACTGACACTGATCAAGCTTTAACGTGTGTTTTGCAGTATGTACCTTATATAGAAAAAATTGTGTGTATTCTTAGAAAACACTGGTACATTCTCAAGAATGATCCTGTTTTCCGAAACCTTTTTTTGACAGTAGCCTACAGTCAACAGTGTAATCTTCAAGAATTGTTAAATCCTGATGTTAACAGGATACCTGTTTGTTTGATATCTTCTGGCAGGCATCACAGATACTCACATTGCAGCATATGTACAGTCACTATTGAACTGGATGGATGTTTTTTTGACCCCATTGCTCATAAAAGATTCCATCTTCAGCATCACACAGACTGTACATCCTCATTTGTAGTATATTTGATTATCTGTCCCTGTCCTTTGGTGTACATCGGACAGACCTCTTGTCCGTTCAAGACGTGTATCAGTGAACATAAGAAGAGCTGCCTGAAACACAATAGGTTGCAAGCTCCTATAGTACAACATTGTCTAGAAAGAAACCACGACTTCAGCCAGCTGTGGTGCTGTGTTATTGATCATGTGACCAGCACAGTAGCTGACCATCAACGGAGTCTAGTACAATTTTGGATTCATCAGTTGAATAGTGAGGAACCTTACGGATCAAACTTAGATAGAATGGAATGTTTTTTTATTAGATTTCTCATTTTTCAGTGTTCCTTGATGAACAGGATAAGATGTCATGTGGAAGCTTGAAAAGACAAGGTAGAGAGTCCTGTGGCTATCTTTGTGGATGCATCGATAAGTGAAGTGTCTTTTACACTTATCTGAAACAGCTATTTTTAAGCAAGATTTTCATTTTGGTGTAAGAGATGATATTTTGACTATCTTTTTTCTTTGATAGAATGCATAGTTCATTTGGTCCTGATATACCCTGAGGCAGCTCAAAAGCGAAACACTAGCTACTACCAGTAGGACTTGAACTTCTCCACATGCAGATAAATCTTGTTGGCATTTTTTTTGCTTATTTAAATGGTTTTGCATTGCACAGAGCACTGGACTTATGATAAGAAGGAAGGTTTTTTATGTTGATGAAGTGTTTACCTTTAAATCCACTGTGCTTGACTTAACAAATTTTGATCCCTGTTTCCAATTCCAAGCAGTGCAGTGGTGTGATCCTAGGCAAGTCACTTAACCCTCCATTGCCCCAGGTACAAAAAACACTATGGATTGTGAGCCCACTAGGGACAGAGAAATACTTGCATGTAACGTGTACAGCACTTGCAGGTGTCATGTAAATTCAGGTACAGTAGGTATTTCTATGTTCTAGGAGGGGCCACATATTTGTACAGAAATAAAAGAGTTAAAATGGAAGTTAAACCTGGATCCTGTTGCTCAAAGTCCACTGCACTGACCACTAGGCCCCTCCTTACACTTGCTTGCTGCTTTATTAGAAATGGCTATAATACCTAAAGCTGTCATAAAGCCTGGTATCCAATGTCATTTTCAATTCTTAGGGGGGTTGGAGGGATCAGTAACCACTGGGAGATTAAGGAGGGGTCATATCAATCCATCCAGTGGTCAGCTACTCAATCAGGGCACCTTTTTGTACCCTGGACATGATTGAAATAGGTCTAGATAAAAATGTCCTTCTTTTTGACCTTGGACGTTTCTTCCTGTTCCATTATTGCTGAAAAATGTTCTAATTTTGGGCCTGCTGTAGTCCCACCCAAAACATGCCTCCAGCACACCCCTTGCTTTCTGGCTAAACTGCAGTATAAAACGTCCAAACTCTGCCTTTCAAAAATGGGCATTTTCAGAAGATGGACTTTTTGGTCATTTTTAAATATCTATCTGCTTCGAAAATGAGCGTCATGTATCTTTTTAACATAATAGCCCAAATCGTACAGAAACTGCATCTAGATTGAAGGCACAAATATTACAGAGGCACTTGTATAACTGGGTGCCTCCATTTAAGTGCCCTAAGGGTATCTGGTGGGAGCCTGTTCTATAGTGGAATCTACCCATCTATCCGTTATAGAATAGTAGCATAACCTGATGTTGACATGCCTAATATTTAGGTTCTTGCACTTAAGCTAGCCATAAAGCTGATATAAATGTGAGCACCTAAATGCAGCACTGATCTGTATAACCTACTCTATTGTGTAAGTTATGTTTTTAAGTGGGGACCCTGCCTATTTCCCATCCATGCTCTACCCTGACACACTATGCAAGATAGTCATGTATAAATATTGGCATGTACACACATATGTGCATATATACTAGTATTCTAAACATTTACATGCATAACACACATGTAAATGTTAACACCTAATTTATAGAATTGCCCTGTACACCCTTATCCACACTCACATTACCTCCCACTTAGACTGTTACAACTTGTTTCTCACAGGTCTCCCATTAAACCATCTCTCTCTCCTTCAATCTGTTCAAAATTCCACTGCATGACTTATCTTCCCTTGACCCCTTCTCTAGCACATCATTGACTCCCCCTCCGTTTCCATGTACAGTTCAAATGTCTCTTACTGACTTAAAACTGCATTCATTCTGCAGCTCCTCAGTATCTCTCCCTCTTATCTACACCCCTCCCCAGGAATTCCAGGGTAAGTTACTCTTATCTATGCCCTTCTTTTCCACTGCCAGCTCCAGTTCCTTCCATCTTGCTGTGCTGTATGGGTGGAATAGAGTTCCTACGTTGATGTGTTATACTATGACTCTGGCCCTATTCAAATTCAGGCAAAACGCCCGTTATGAGGTTGCTTTTAACTCTTAACCTCTTATCCACCTGTTTAATACCCATGTTGTTTTAATCATTCCCAGAACAAACAAAATGTTATAATCTATTTATCCTGTTTGTCTGTCTTTGAATAAATTGTAAGTGTTGCCAAGCAGAGACTAGCTGTTCTGTGTTTGTGTAAAGCACAGTATATGTCTAGTATCACTATAGAAATAAATATTAGTAATAATATTGTGTAAAGTATGAATGTAAATCATGACTCTGCCCATATTCCACCCAACCTTCTCCCCTGAGCATGCCTACATTTTAAGTATACACCGGCTCAAACCACACATACTTATAGGTGTGAACTAATTTTATGAGCCCATTTAGTGTAAAACCATATGTGTAATATGGTTTATAAAATTGCAATCTTTCTTTGAATTTCAAGTTTATCTTCCTTAATAATCCCAATGCAGTTTGAAAAGTTATACCCTTTGTATTAATATTAATTGATGAACATTTTTATAATCAAATTTTCAGGCTCTGTTTACTGGATATAGAAGACAGTGGTAACATTAATGTTAGGATAGGTTCTTCAAGGAAAATAAGTGTGAGTAGAATAGTATGGCAAGATGGTGGTGGCTGTTTGCCCTGCTCTATGAGTGTTTTTCTGTTTTACCGTTGTTGAACAAGATAGTGAAGGGAATATGTTGGTTGTTTTACCTGAGATCATTGACCCATGTAGCAAGATTGGTAATGTTGTATGAACAGTTAAACCTCCCCCACTCCTCAGTTTCTTCTGCCATGACTGAAGATTTTTACTCTTGAAAGTAGTTGGAAGCTATTCAAGTTTTTGAAGTACCATTGACAATGCAGATCCAGTGGAGGAGTGGCCTAGTGGTTAGGGTGGTGGACTCTGGTCCTGGGGAACTGAGTTTGATTCCCACTTCAGGCACAGGCAGCTCCTTGTGACTCTGGGCAAGTCACTTAACCCTCCATTGCCCCAGGTACAAATAAGTACCTGTATATGTAAGCCACATTGAGCCTGCCATGAATGGGAAAGTGCAGGGTACAAATGTAACAAAAAAAAAAACTTCAATCATATGAGACTAAGATCCATAGTTTGGAAAATGATATCTCTGGTAAACAAAAGAAATTAGTTGCTCAAGATCTTAAAATCTAAAGTATGCAAGCTCTGAATGATACCTTGATTAAAGATAGGGCAGCTTTACAATATAAACTTGAGAATTAATCTAATCTAATCCTGGTTTTTATTAACCGCCTATTCCAAGAAAGGTCCTAAGCAGTATGCATCAAAGAAGCCAAAACAGCTTTTGGGAATAGCAATACCATAATAGAAATAAAATATAAAATAAAAATCTTAGGGCCCTGTTTACTAAGCAGTGCTAAGGGCATGCTAGCGCATCTGAGTAAACAGGACCCTTACATTGTTAAATGTTTGTTAAAAAGAAAAGATTTCAATTTCTTGCAAAAAGAGTAATAAGATAATTCTTGCTTAATTTCTAATGACAGACTATTCCAAATATGTGCAGATTGATTAAATAAAAGAACTGTTCAGGTGTTTCTTACAAAGAACCCATTTGATTGATGGAAAATTAAACAAATTTCAGTCATAAGAGCGAAAAGTATGATGATGACAGTCTGTTTAACATGATACACAAATGCTCGGGTGCCTGACCATGAAAGGATTTAAAGATAAAACAAGAATTTTGGAAAGCCTTGGCGATTCATGTGTCTAACATGCGGGGAGCCAGGTGGATAACTTCCCCAAAGCAATTGTTTGGCGATTTTACGACACAAGGGCGAACAAGGCCGGGACAAAAAGCATTTCTCCAACGGGCAACCCTGATGGGGAAAAAGATGATTTTGCAACATTGGCTTGGCCCTGAGTGCCCTTCAGTGGCTCAGTGGCACTCTACAATGATTCATGTATGTTCCCTGGAGCAAAGAGGTATCCCCGATTTGGCTGCGAAGAAAGGAGATATATTTTGCAAAACTTGGGCACCTTTTTGGGACACGCTAACTCCAGTGGCTCGGAGCAGGGTACTAAATTCCTGAAGAGGGGGAGGGGGAGGGACAGGATGGGAAGGGGGAGGTAGGGGTAGGGGTGGGAGAAAAGGTATAAAAAAGTTGTTATTCTGTTTCTGAAATGTGGACTATTGTGTCTGTACAATTGGAATATAGTTGTAATGTGCACATTCTGTTTTTCTTGGATTGTGTTAATAAGAATATTAAAAAAAAGATAAAACAAGAAATTTTATAAGTTATTCTTGCTTTATTTATTTATTTATTTATTTATTTATTTAAGTGATAATACAAAGAATACATCTTTGAGAGGATACACCAGGTATTAATAAAGATACTTTAAAGAATATAATAAACATCTAAATTCTCTTCAGTCTGGTTACAGCAGTCCACAAGAAAACGGAGGATTCAAGATTAATAAACCAAAGGAAGATTGGTACTATTAAATTAAACTTCTAAGAAAAACAAGCAGTGGCACTCCTTAGTTACAGAACCATAAACCAAAATGGGATTAGCATTGGTCTTTCCTTGTATCAAGGAATTACCTTAATTGTACAGGCTCAAAGAAAATATATTTTTTATCCTTGACTATCAATATACACTTGCAGGGAAATCGTAATTGAAAAACTGCTCCAACATTCAAAGATACCTGCCTCATATCCAGGAACTTTCTCCACCTTTGCTGTGTCCAACGGGCAATATCTGGAAACACATAGACCTTGCTGCCTTTAAACTCAGGATGAATTTTTTTTAAATAAAGTCTCAATAAAGATTCCTTATCTTGCAGGAAAAAAAAAAGATACAATTAAGGTCGCTCTAGTCTCTGTATTATCCACAGACTGCTCCAAAAAGTTTGTCAAGTCCAAAGTTTCAGGGGGAATGTCCTGTTTAGAAGTAACTTGGCGTGGGGGAGGTTTCACTTCCAAATAGTAAATCTTTTGAAGAGGAGGAAGTGTTTGATCAGAGTAATTATATATTTCTTTAAGAAATTTTGCAAACATATCCTTTGGAGCAACAAATTGGGATTTCGGAAAATTTATCAATCGTAGGTTTAGATTTCTTGATAGATTTTCCATGTTATCTATTTTCCTTTGCATAAAAGCGCAATCTCCTACAATGTGAGCTTGTTGTTGAGATATTTCCCCCATTTGCGTCTCCAGGTTAATTTGCTTTGTTATTACCCCCTCCATTTGTCCTTTAATAGAATTTATCTGTGAAGCGTTATTCAAGGATAACGTTATGAAAAAGGTACAGACCTTGTGAAGAGATTCCAATGCTGCCCAAATCGACTCCAGCGATACTACTTGGGGCTTGACTGGAGGCTGTATCGCCAATACGCAAACAGAAATTTCTTCTGGCGTGGTTGTTACAGTCAATCCCTCCATAGTCTCTCCTGTTGGCATTTCTAGCATTCGCTGGGCTCCCTCAGCTGGCCCCGAATTCTCACCGGGCTTCGCTATCGCTTCCGAAGAGCGCCACTCCTCCGAATCCTCGCTAGTACCGGGATTCGGCACAACCTTTCCGGGTGCGTGCGAAAGCGTCAGGGTCACAGGTCCTAACGGACTGAGCGAGAGTTCGCTCTCCTGAGCGGGGCTCTTCCCTGCCCCGCTAGCGGATACGTCCGTAATCGGAGTCGATGCCAGAAATGTAGTCAAAGATTGCTGTCCAGGCAAGGTAGGGATTTGCTTCGGTAGGAGTGGTCCCCTGCACGCATCCAATACACGCATCTACACCAGCTTAGGCCACTTTTTAGCGCACCTTAGTAAAAGGACCCCTCAAGTCGAATATTGTCTTACTGGTTAACTTTTTATGGGTTAAAAAAAGCCCAGATATTCAATGTTGGTCACTGGAAATGGCCAAGTATTAAATATCTGGGTTTAACACTGGTGGCAGACAGCAAAAGTGCTGCCCGCTGGTGTCTGAATGTTGGGCTGTAAGGATGTAACCCTATCATACTTTTTACATTTAAAAATCATTCTAGCTGCTGTATCTTGTAACAGTTTTAATTTGCTATGTAATTTTTCTGTAATACCAATGTAATATAGAATTGCAATAATCTGGGTGAGAAAGCATCATTGATTGGCCCACCAAATTAAGATTATAGAAAACTTTCTTAGTTAAGTTATCAACTTGGAGTTCAAAAGAAATGTGGAGTCAAGAATAACTTTCAAAACACAAGACGTTTGAACAACTGGAAAGGATTCTCCTTGAACCATAGGAACAGAGAGGGGAATATTTGCTAAAGAAGTTTTGAACCATATTATCTTTGTCATCAGCACTGAGATTAAGTAATTGCCCAGTTCTTGATCTTATCAATGCAATCAGCAATCTCAGTATAAATACTAGTAAGATTGTTTTGAACTGGCAATAATACAAAAATATCATCCGCATAAGAGGCAAGATAAGCACCTGTTGTTAGTGAAATTGAACCTAAAGAACCCATAAACAAATCTAACAGTAGTGGAGAAAGTGGGGAACTCTGAGGGACACCACTGATAGGTTTCCATATTAAGGACTTGACCCCCTTTTTTAACACACAGTATCTATGGTGGTGTAACATGTGTCTTATTAAGTTTCATAAATCTCCTATAGTTACAAGAAAAGACATGTTTAAACAATATCTACTAGAGGTTTTTAAGATTTCATTTGAGTAAAGCCTCCTATTACAAGAATATATTATTTATCCTCCCCAAAGAAGAAACCAGGAGTTATCATCAACATAAACATCATACTATTAATATTTTGGAAGTGGTTGATATATTGGAAAGGTCTGGCATAGAGAAATTAATTCCAGCTACATTGATAGTAACATTGGCATGTTCTGCTGATTGTGGCTAGATGTTTTTTTTTTTTTTTTAAATCAGATACTTTTTTGAATTGTAGGGTTAGGATTTTCCCAGATCTGACAAAAGAGACTCAGAAAAGGAGGAGGTAATTTGTGTTACTTAGGCCTGGTATGCTTCAGTTGGGTGCTTTGTTATAAAATTTGTTTGCGAATTAATTAAGTTGCATTTATTTATTTTATTTATTTATTTGTAGCATTTGTATCCCACATTTCCCCAACAATTTGCAGGCTCAATGTGGCTTACATTTGCCGTAATGGCGGTTGCCATTTCCGGGTAATAGAATTACAAATGGTAATGCGTTAAGTTATATACATACATGGTAACATACATGTAACATAACATACGTGAACAGATCATGGTATAGATAAATATCATGTGCATATATATGTTAAGGAAGAATAAATTATGGTAATACATGAAAGTTCCTGAGTAAGAAATTGGAAGAGTAAATTATAGTAATACATGAACGTTCCTGAATACGAAATTGGGTTGTATCATTCTTTAGGTCATTGACTATGGAGAGGCATTTGGTCAAATATGTCTTCTTTGATCCAACCCAGCTCACCTCTGTTATCAACAGTAAGAGGAGAGGCTGATGGTTACCTCTCAGAATATCTTCTTTATATCATATAAATGGCTTGTGAATATAATTAACCTAAAAACCTTGGTGTAGTATCTGTTGGTTTCTTTCTGTGGGAGGTATTTGAAGCATTACAGTTATTCCACTCTTCCTGGAGCAACCCCTTCCTCAGATGTGTTTGGTGGATGCCATTTTCTTTTTATGTGTTTTTATTTTTTATAAATCTCATTCTGCTATGTATTTCTATACAAGTGTCGATACTTTATCAATGTATGTGAAAAATTGATAAAAAGCAAAAACAAAGGATAACTTCTCCTTCAGTAGCAGTCTGCATCTCTTCTTGGTACACATCTATCTTTTATTGCAGTGAACTACATGGTGATGATTTTTCTCCCATCCTTTATTACAGGAATGTCATCTTCATCTTCTACCAACCTAGGAAATTCTGCAACTGTTGAGCAAAATATGAGGATGCTGCAAATGACCAGTGATGATAAAATCAGTAGGACATTGTTTCTATCCATACATTTTTCAGGGGGTCTTTTACTAAAGATTAGCGCAAGTTATCTGCATCATGGCCCATAGGATTAAAATGGATCCTGTGGCAGATAACTTGCACTAACCTTTAGTAAAAGATCCCCTCAATGTACAACTAGAGAATGTTCCAACATATGATATGTATATGTAGAGAGAGAAATACATATTATAAAGCTCGAATGAAATCCACAAATGCAGTATCATTGATTTCTGCTACTGGATGACTTTGCTGTTACATATACCTGTATTTTTTTCCTGTGATCATGGCAGTATTGAGTTTCTAAGGCATGTAAATTGCTGACATTGTATTCAGTTGTTATTTGTAGAGTTACACTTCAGTTATCATTTTGTTACTTACAGCCACTTGCAGATTCTACATTGTATATTTTGCTTCTCTGAAGACAAGCAGACATAATATTCTCACATGTGGGTGATGTCATCTACGGATCCCGGTGCAGAGGCTGCCAAGTGTACTGTCACTTTAAATCTATGATCTAATTGTTTGGCCAAAATCAAACTATATTCAATAGTGGGGGCAAAATATTCAAACAAAGAAGGGAGAATAAATAGTCAGCGTTCAAAACAGATTTTTTCTTAATTAAATCAAACAGCATTAATAGTCTCTCAACTTTATTTGTAAGTATGGGACCTCAATAATAATGGACAAAATAACAGGAGATAACTGAACTCCTGTGTTGCCCAGTTCTTCATTGGTCTAACAATATTTTATTTTAGCAACTCGACTTTTTATTTTTAAGTTTTTATATTTTAAACTTTTTTTTAAACTCCCAAATCAATATCTTAGGAAGTACTTATCTATCTGCATTTACACCAGCTATAAGACGTGTCAGCAGTCTGCTTGTTTGGACCTGAGGTCTCCAGCAGTTTAAGTCTTGGGTTCATGAGTTGTACACAGAGCATACTAGATTCACTCCTTGTGGTCCTTCATGATCAGGATGACCACTATTGCTCATTTGCTCTGTTTCAACTTTCTACCTGGCAAAGAGACCATCTAAGGGTAAGGGGAGGCAACTGGTGCCTCTGAAAAAGATTTGGGTGGGCTGTAGAGGACTACATAGTAACATAGTAAGTGACGGCAGATAAAGACCTGAACAGTCCATCCAGTCTGCCCAACAGTCACGTTCATTATCAATCTAAGATAAATCAACAATGAACGTGATATTATGTACTTAATTATGGTATTTCTTTGGTGTTTCTGGAACATAGACTGTAGAAGTCCGCCCTGATCTTCCCTTATGTTCCAACTACTGGAGTTGCCATCAAATCTCACTCCAGCCTCTCCAAAACCGTCTTGTCATTTGAGGGACACAGACCATAAAAGTCAGCCCGGCACTGTCCTCACATTCCAAATAATTAGTTTCCACCAAAAGCTCTCTTCAGCCTATCCTAAACTGGATTGCTATATGTGGGACTCAGACCTTACAAGCCAGGCCAGCACCGGCTTTAAGTTGATGCAGCCAGAGTTGCCATCTAAGCACCACTTGACATGCAAGCGCATAAGAAAAACTAAAATTTAAAGGGTTGCATAGATACCCTCCGTGTTCATTCCACGCCTTTTTGAATTCCACCACGTTTTTTTCCCACCACCTCCCTTGGGAGAGCAGTCCAGGCATCAACAACCCTCTCCGTGAAAAAGAATTTTCTGACATTACTCTTAAGTCTACCTCCCCGCAACCTCAATTCATGTCGTCTACATAGTAACGTAGTAGATGACGGCAGAAAAAGACCTGCACGGTCCATCCAGTCTGCTGAGGTGGAAGGAGGTGTTTCAGAGAGCTCTGCAGACTTCCAGTGGGAGGAGAGTGAGGCCTAACTCCCTCCCCAAGGATGTGGAGGGCCTCTGGGGAGCGTTCCCCAGGACAGGCCCAGGCCATGGGGCCTCTTGGGCTCAGGGACCAGAGGGTCAGGAAAAGCGGTCTCCTCCCTTGCAGTGCCGCAGGGAGGAGGGAAAGGAGCCCTGTGGATAGAAGAGGGCCAGACTCCAAGGGAGGAAGCCGGACTGGTACCCCCCTCGCGGCCGCACGACGTCCAGCAGGTGAGGGGGAGAGAGAGCTGGCGGAGACCCTAGAGAAGAGCTGGTCTGAGAAGGAAAGAGTGGTAATGGAGATCTGTCAAGAGGCCCTGCCGGAGGTGGAGGAGGAAAGCAGTGAGGATAGTGACGATCTAGAGGAGGAAGAGCTTGTGGACTACTGCCAGGATCCAGAGGACCCGGCCAGTGGCATAATTAAAGTGGTGAAGAGAATTAAAAGTACGGAGAAGGAGGTGGTGGACCTGGGGAAGCGAGTCAAAATGGCAAAAGCCCTGAGCAGGCTGGCCCCAGCAGAGCATCGCAAAACCTATATGAAAGAGGAAACCAGGCTGCTTAGGCTTCTCCAGAGAAAAGAACAGCTGCTGAGGGCCCTGAGGAAAGGCCCTGGAAATCCTCTGAGAGAACTCTATATCAACAGAGACAGGATGGCCTCGGGGGGACAGGCCCCGTCAGCCTCGGTACAGTGGAAGCAACAAACAGAGCAGGAAGGAATCAGCCCAGGCTTTGGACCCCAGAACATTGAAGCATCAGGGGAGCTGCCAGGAACTAGCACCCAAAATACATTGAAATTCATGCAATACCTTGCTAGTCAGTCAGGGCCTCTGCAGGCAGCTTCTGGAGTAAGCAGGACTGAAGGTGGGGCTGTGGAAGCCTCATTGAGAGCACCTGAGTGTGGGAGAACAGAACAGGAAAAAAACTTAAACACTAAGACTTTTCACATTGTTGAAACAGAGGCTGCAATTTCAGGAGAGAGACCTTTTTCCACAGAAGTGGTGGTGGAAGTTGAAACAGAGAACTTACCTGGAGAAGAGGAGGTTGTCCTGTTCCCATTGCCTGTAGTAAAAGCAGACGGCAAGGAAAAAATGCCTGGGAGGCCTCACCCACAAAGCTCTGAGGAGCAGGATGTTCCAGCCAATCAGCCTGCAGCAGGGCTAAGGACTGAAAGTGGAGATGTTCCAGCAGGGAGCTGCCTCTTAAAGGAGAATGCAGGAAGAAAGGCAGGTGAAGACAAGGAGTGGTTTTCCATAGAGAAAGCACAGGAGGCCACACAGTGTTCCCCACATAAAGGTTCAGAATGGCAAGGAACTGCGCTGCCGGGTGGCGGGATGCCATGCCCGCCCAGCACATTGGAGCAGGAGGCGCCAGCCAATCGGGCTGGAGGAGCAGGGATGGCCGCAGAGGAGAATGCTACAGCGCAGGAGGATTCCCCATGTTTGGGAGAGCGAGTGGTGCTGGAGTGCGGGAAGCCACTCTTACTTTGCAAAACGGCAGAGCAGGAAGTCCCAACGAAGCAGGACGCCAGAGGGGAGACCAGTTCCCAGGAAAACAGCGGGCCCGCACAGGGAAAGCTGGAGCAGCACGTTGCAAGGAGGGACCCAGCACAGAGAGCAGGTTCCGGGGGGGAAGGAGGGGGGGAGGAGCGGGAGGTGTTTGCCTTGCAGTGTGCGCCAGAAGGAAACTTGACTGGTACCTTTGACTTTGCAGTTGGCCAGGCTGCGGGGGTGCGAGCCAGGGGGGAGTGTTCGGGCCGGGAGGGGAGGGTTGGCTCGGTGGGCGGGGGAGGGGGTCAGGGGCATTGGGAGGGGAACAAGTATTTAGGGGAACCTGCTCTCACTGTCTCTAGTGAACGTTTTGAAGGGGACAATGGCAGGTTTTTTGCTGCAGGGGAAATGGTACAGAAGCACACTGTGAAGGCAGGGGATGTGCAAAGTCTGCTGACAGAAGGGAGAGAAGGGAGGGAGGCTGAGAGGGGAGGCAAAGAGAGAGAGGGGGGGTACGGCGCAGCAGGAGCAGGGGGGTCTCAGTGCAGGAGATGGAGGAGGGGGACGGTGGGGGGGTGCTCCATCCTTTGCGGCGGTAGTAGGTGGGAGGGGCGGGCGCAGGGGGAATGGGGGGGCAGGAAGCATTGGGGAAGGATGGGGGGGAGGGTGGGGGGGCCAGGTTCCCAAAAGGAGGAATGTGATTCAGTTAAGGTGGGTGGGGGAGGGGGGGATGCCAAGTAGGGATGAGGCCCTGAAGTTGGTCTTGGGTTTAGGATTTCTCCCAGAGGACCTCTATGCCTGTATCCACCCGGTGAATATCCCAGAGTATGATGTTAGTTTCTGACCCAGCGAGGCATGGAGGTCTTCTGGGAGAAATACGAGGGGGTAAGGGGGAAAGGGGATTGGAGAAACTTTAGGGCCGTACCGATCAGCAGACCTGACCTGGTGCAGGTAACCCTGCTGGTCCGAAATGAATCCATTTCAGGGGCGGACCTGGCCTTCTGGCTACAGCGGTACGCAGAATTGCGTACCCCCTTGTCCAAACTCCCTGACCCCAGTAGGGTGTGGGCGGGAGGATGGTGTGCGCAGGTTAGGCTGAAGCAGGCAGGACACGTGACCCAGCACATTCCCTCCGCGGCGTTCATTGGCAGGGATCGGATCCTCTGCTTTTACAAGGGGCAGCCGCGGCAATGTCACAAGTGCGGGTCATTCAGACATTTTAGTATGTCGTGCCCAGTACGGCAGTGTGGGAAGTGCGGGTCTAAGGAGCATCCTACGGAGTCTTGTGCATCTATCCGGTGTAATTTGTGTGGGGGTCTGGGGCATGCATTCAGAGCTTGCCCTTGGGCCTCCCATAACGGGGGAGAGGAGGACATGGGAGGGGGCGGTCCAGTTCAGAGGGAGAGGGGGGGAGTGAATGTAGGGCGAGAGCAGGTTCCCGGGGTGGGGGGGAAAGGAGCTGCGGAGGGACAGGGAGTGGGAGGTGGGGAAGGGTTGGGGGAAGGGCGGAAGCGGCAGGACGGGGCAGATGAGGGTTGGACGCGGGTGTCAAAAAAACAACGGAAGGTGAAGGGGGTACGGGAGGAAGGGGGAGGGGAGGCAGGAATGGGGATAGAAGTAGAGAACAGATTTAGGGGATTGGAAGATGAGGAAGGGGGTGACGAACTGGCAGGAGAGGAAGGAGAGGATGGGATGAGCCGGCAGGATGGATTGGAAAGCATGGCAGACGCTGGAAAGGGAACAGCGGGGTAAAAGGAAGAAGAAGAAGAGGGAGAAGGTTTTGAGGGACGAAGAGGAGGAAATGGTAGTGGAGGAGGTCGGGGAGGTGGGGGGCAGATTGGGGGGGGCTGAAGGGAGGGTGGGGGAGAAAGGAGGGTAGGACAGGAGGCAGGGATGAAGGCAAGAGAGGAGAGGGAGGATGGGCTGGAGGCAGGATTGATGGAGGGGGTCGAAGAAGGGGCAGAAGGGGCGGGAGAGGAGGCAGGGGGGGGAGGGTCAGTGGACGACTCCCAAGAAGGGAGGGAGGTGGGCGAAGAAAAGAGGAAGAAGGGGAGGAAGAAAGTAAGGAAAGGGGGGGGGCTTTTTGAGCTAGGGGTCCGGGACTGGGCGGACGAGGAAGGGGAGGGTGAAGGGGAAGGGATCCCTGGAGGTAGTATGGAGCAGAGGGAAGGTAGCCAGGAGGGCGGGGGGTATGGAACGGCACAATGATGGCTGGACTGCTGTTAACATTCGCCACACTTAATGTGGCTAGTGTCGCCTCCCAGAGGGCGAGATGCTTGGCGTTCGATGGCCTCTCTGCCGTGGCGGTGGACTGTTTTCTTCTGCAGGAGACCAGGCTGCGAACGCTGGAGGAGGTTCGGCGGGCAAAGCAGGCCTGGAGATGGGGGCCCTCTATTTGGGGTCTGGCAGGGGAACGGTATGGGGGGATAGGCATCCTCTTCAAAACATTTAAAGTAGAGATCCAGAGGGTGGTGGAGCTGGGAATTGGGAGGTGTCTGGTGTTAGATGTGAGATTGCGGGGGGTGGCTTTGCGGGTGATTAACATCTACGGGCCGCAAAGCAAACGGGGAAGGGCAGCACTGTTTGGGAAAATTCGGCCGTACCTTTACACCTCACGGCAGCTAGTTTGGGGGGGGGATTTTAACACAGTCCTGAGGAAGGAGGATAGGGGGAGGAGGGCGGCGCAAGTAGGTTACGATGGGGTACGGCTAGCAGGGATCATGAAGGGAGCGGGATTGGTGGACGCGCACATAGAGTTTGGTGGTGGGACGCAGGGTTTCACTTTTGCCCGGGGCACTTGTAGAAGTAGAATCGACGGTTTTTAGTTCGGGGAGGGGCGTGTGGGAAGGCACCAAGGGTGGTAGAGGTTGATTTCTCAGACCACAAGATGGTGCTGGTCGAGCTGGGGGGAGGGGGGATTCACGGATTGGGGAAAGGATTGTGGCGTTTAAATCAGAAATGGTTGAGGGAGGGGGTGTTGTACCAGGAGTATCTGGAGTTTCTGGCAGACCAGGTATCCATTCAGGGTGTCTTCCCTTCCCTAGGGGACTGGTGGGAAGTTTTGAAACACCGCACCAGGGGGTTCTTTCTCCGTCAGGCGAGGAGGCAGGGGAGGGAGGTCACCCGGCTAGGAACTGCTCTGAGGAAGCGAAGGGAATTTGATTTC